>NC_028457.1:35421904-35533198 GCF_000263155.2 Setaria italica | reverse complement strand
GATATATAAGAAAATTCATTTGTCATACGCAATCTAGAATGAAACAATTATTATAGAAATAGCTTACTGAAATCTGTTTTAGTCTCATCAGCATGTTCCGTTGAGTGTCACCGTTCACCAGTTTAAGTGTTTTCTCAGAATTGCATTGCGAAGTTTAGGTGCATCTCATATGTTGCGGACTGCCATACAACAGTAACATGATCAAGTGCAATTTACATTTGTCTACTGACATAATTGTTTGTCAGTAAGATGAGAATGCTATTTATTTATGATTTGTATTGCCCGTAGCAACGCACAGGCATGATCCACTGTACTTGGCAGCTGTCGATTCCAAGTCCCAGTTTCGTGTTTGGATCCTCAAACGAGTCGCGCGACGATGAGATGGAGTGGCAGCTGAAGCATCACAGCGTAGTCAATCCAGACCTCAAACAGATGAGATGCCATGGACCCTGCTGGATCCTCGATGATTACTACGAAACAGGGCAAAAAAGCAGCGCGAGAGCACGGCGAGAGATGCATGGAACTCGGATGATGACAATGCTACGGACATGGTAGAGAACGACGACGACGGTGATGGCAAGATGCATGGAGGTTATTTTCCTTGGGTTCCATCCGTGCAAGGAGGTCATCTTCTTGTATATGTCGACGGTGAAGTTGGTTGCCTGTCATTTGAAGAGCACAGAGATTCAGTATTTGGGAGGCTTGTTAGGTCCAGTTAGTTACAATTGTGGTTTGGAGGAATCGTTTGTGTACACCCCCTGCCTGGTAGGACTTTAGCGTATGCATGAAAGCATAGCAAGGGGATGTTTAGTTTGCCCCTGCTAAAGTTTAGTCCCTTTTAGTTCCTAAATTACCAAACATCTCTGCTTATTTGGGCTAAACTTTAACCCCTAAAATTTAGTCCATAAACCACTAAAGGGTTGCTTATGGGAGTTAAAAGGGACCCTAGACACCCCCTCCCCAAATGAATACTTGTCTGTTTGCCTCCCTCTCCCCATCACACCCATCCGCACGCCCCCGCATCCTCCTTCCTCCGCACTCACCGTCGCTGCTCCCGCCCCACCGTCGCCCCCGGCCACCCACCACTGGTCCCCACCCGCCGCTCCCACCGCCACCTCGGCCACCCGCCACCGCTCCCTGCCCATCGCCGGCTCCCACCCGCCTCCCCAGACCACCCGCCGCCTTTCGTGGCCCGCCGCCAACCCCCGCCCACCGCTCCTTTCCCACCACCGCCCCCAGCCACCCCGCCACTGCTCCCGCTGCCATGGATTCGGGGCTCCGGCGTGTGCTGTTCTTGCCTGCGTGGGGAGGCAAAGAAGGAAAAAAAAGGGAGGGGTAGCAATGATTAGGAGCAATGTGGTCATTGCCCAGGACATTAAATGTTGTTTAGCCCCCTGGAACCAAACATGGGGACTAAACTTTAGTCCCTCAAAATAAGCAAGTTTTAGTCCCTAAAATAAGTAAGGGTAAACCAAACAGCCCTAAATACTTAAAACGTTTAGTTCTTCATTCTTTTTGGTTCTTTTGATGCACGTCGACCTTATTGTAATAATCACATCTGGCTATCATATTAATTCTGGTTCTGTCGATCTTTCATTCATCATGTCTACTTTTTTTTTCCCGGTTTGCCCTACTTTTAAAAGATAAAGCGAACACACAAGAACAACTCGAGTTTTTTGCTGCCAAGATCCTTGGTGTCATTAGATGCTACATGTTGGTTTTCCATTCCTAATTAGTCACCAGCAAATCTTGGCTGCATTTTTGTGGCTATTTTCTCGTTAATATTCGGCTCAGGATCGTCCATAACAGCTTAATCGCCATTTTCTGTGTATGCGCGCATAAAAAGTCGAAAGCGTCTATATTCACATGGTTACCATCCTTTACTTGGTATATAAATTACCATTACACAGATTTTACTTAGCCGTTTTTCTCCATTTTAAATTGTAGTTTATTTTAACTTTTATAGATATATAGATTTTGCTATACATCTCATCTATGAAAAAACTAAAATAATCTACAATTTAGTACGGAAGGAGTACATGAAGTTATAACATTCACGATGCGTAAAAAAACTTCGTACGTGTTTATAAGTTGGCTTTGGCTATTCGCCTATTCGACTGAACACGCACGTTATGAACCTGTAGGACCCACACTAGAGCACACACTCGAATTTCGCCGAAAAACTTACCAAGATCGTGTTGACCACAGTCCATAGGTGCACGACTATAGTAGGAGTCCGATTGGCGATTGGTTCGCTGCATGTGGTTGAACCAAGCTTGTGGTTGTAGCTGGGACAAGCTCTTGATGTGCAAAGATTCCTTCGCGGCAAGGCTTCAGAGAAACGTAGAAATCCGCCGTTTTCGGCGGGCCTGGCTCGCACAATGCTAGAAGTTGCTGCTTGGAGGAGCGTGCAACAAAGAGCTGCTGGGCACGAGCTGTGCAGGCAACCGATCGATTTTCTGTGTTTGGACGCGGGGTACTAAATTTTAGAAGGGGTTACATCGAATATTTGGATGCTAATTAGGAGAACTAAACATGAGCTAATTATAAAACTAACTGCAGAACCCCTATACTAATTCGCGAGACGAATCTAGTAAGCCTAATTAATCCATCATTAGCAAATGGTTACTGTAGCACCACATTGTCAAATCATGGACTAATTAGGCTTAATAGATTCGTCTCGCGAATTAGACTCCATCTGTTTAATTAGTTTTGTAATTAGATTATATTTAATACTCCTAATTAGTATCCAAACATCCGATGTGACAGGCACTAAAGTTTATGAACCTGTATCCAAACAGGCCTTAGCAAGCCTGGCTGCACGGAGACAGGAACCGATCAAAATAGCTAGAGAGCCTAGCACCGCTGGCTGCGAAGGGGGCGTTTGCAGCCCTCAACCAGGCTCTATCGGTGCGAGAACACACGTTTGTTTTGCTTGCGTATCTGCTCAGTCAGGCTCCACGCGTGCAAGATTCCCCCGCATCCAGGCTCTTGAGGTATGCAGAAATCAGCCGTTTTTGCCGGGTCAGGCTCACATGGTGCGGGTAATTAGCCATCTAATGACGTTATTAATGCATTATTAGCACATATTAAATGATATTAATATATTTTGATTAATATTAAGGAGTAATAAGATAAACTAAGAGCTATAAGATAATAGTTTCCTTAATAAATATCGTTACGATGATTATTTATATATTTTCATCTCATGCAACCCGTCCTCATATGAGCAACTAAACAGATTCTTAGAAGAACCTGACTCGTGCGGACAGGCAACAAAATACTATGCTCGTGTATGCATTAAGCCTGACTCTGGGCTAGACTCGGGCTAGACTCGTGCAGGCAACCACACGGTCGTAGGTGACCCGCCGCGCCCCAGGCCCCAGCTGGCTACCTCAGCCCCACTGCTGCTGGGTCGCGGCCGTGGCATGACGTCAGTCAAGTCAAATCAGGTGCGCGGTAAAAAAAAGAACCCGCGGTGGTCCCACTTGGCCCCGCCCATCAGTCAACCCCGCCGGATTTACCATTCTACCCCGCCGCTCTCCACCCCACCCGCAGCGGTCAACCCGGCCACCGTCTCGCCTCCGCAGTTGGACTCCAGAGACCATTTCGTCCCCTTTGTTTTTTTCCTCCCGCACAGAAATCGAACCTCCTCATCCGGAGCGGCGGCCTCTTCCTCTCCGTCAAGGGCGGCGGCGGCGCCAGAGGTTTCTCTTCGGCGAGCTCCTCGTCGATGAGGTGAGTCTCCCTCGCGCCGCTTCTGCTGCTGCTCCCTGTCTCGCGCGGTAGGGATGGTGGGAGGGAGGGGGCGAACGGGATCTGGGATTCCGGGGGGCGCCCCGCTGCCGGATACGGTGGGAGGGGGACGGAGAGGGGGTTCTCAATCGGCTCCGCGGGGGACGAATCGCGGCGGCTCTCAGCTGCCTACGCGTCTGTTCGCTGAAAATTTCAGAGGAATTTCCGCGCCGGTGGCTGCTGTTGATGGCATTTGTCGCTCCGTGCAGGTTTCGCTCGCCGAGGTTCTGATTCCGGATGGGGACCTCGTCGGGCGCCAACTTCCAGCACCAGCATCCGGCCACGCAGGGGCAGGGCATGCCGCCGCCGCCGCGCCCCAACGGGCGCGCGCCGCCGGCCCTGCAGACGTCGCTCTCCCTTGGCGGCGCCGCTGCGGCCGCCGCAACCTCGCCGGAGCAGGTCGGCTCGCCCCCGGACGCGCAGGAGCCGCTGTCCAACTCCGACGGGGGGCACGACTCCGCCACCGAGAGCGCCAGCTCCCGGGAGACGTGGCCCGGGGAGCCCAGCACCGGCAAGAGCGGCGGCGGCGGCGGTCCTCCTGTGGCGGCAGCGCCGATAACGGCGGTGAGGATGGCTGGCAGCAAGGACAAGGAGGTGGTGGTGTGTAACGGCGTTCACGACCTGCAGGCCGTCCGGGGTAGGATTATCCCGGGCGCCGGTTGGGTGACGCTCAGGGAGATTGCTCGGGACAGGGTGGACGTTGTTGCGGAGAAGATGAAGGTCATTGGTGAGGAGGTGCTGGATGAGGTCAAGACCGAGCTCCGCTCGATTCTGGAAGGGACTGGTGGTTCGCACCATGTGGAGGAGTTCCTGTACCTGCAGAAGCTTGTCCAGGGCAGGGTTGATCTGACCCCTGCTGCGCTTTCGGTGGCGCACCACGTGCAGCTGGAGGTCCTTGTCGCTATCAAGACCGGGATCCAGGCGTTCCTGCATCCCAGCGTCAACATACCCCAGAGCCGGCTCGCGGAGGTTTTCTTGTACAAGAGGTGCCGGAACATTGCCTGCCAGAGCACCCTCCCTGCTGAGGAGTGCAGGTGTGGTATATGCAGCAGCCGGAACGGGTTCTGCAACCTCTGCATGTGCGTCATCTGCAATAAGTTTGATTTCGAGGTCAACACGTGCCGCTGGATCGGGTGTGATGTCTGCTCTCACTGGACTCACACGGACTGTGCGATCCGTGATGGGCGGATTGGGACTGGGCAGACGATTAAGAATGGTGTTGGTCATGCGGAGATGCTTTTCCGGTGCCAGGCCTGCCAGAGGACATCTGAACTGCTGGGGTGGGTTAGGGATGTCTTTCAGCAATGTGCGCCTGGTTGGGACAGGGATGCCTTGTTGCGGGAGCTTGACTATGTTTGTAAGATATTCCGTCTGAGTGAGGATTCAAAAGGGAATAAATTGTTCAGGAAATGTGTTGAGCTGGTTGACAGATTGAGGAGTGCTTCTGCTGAATCCGTAAGTCCTAGGATGCTGCTACAAGCTCTCCAAGGTATGCATGCTTTCTGGCCCCAACTTACTTTTACAAGGCTTGTCAATGGCCCACACTTAGTATACTTGTGGTCCTGCAATGTTGGCCACTCGAATTTAGGTCTACTTAATAATTCATCTTGTTGTGCTGAGTTTCATTTTACTTCTTGTGGTGCTTGATTCCTGCTACAACTGTTGTTGGGATTTGTACTTTTCTTTTTTTTTATATAGGTGGAAATAGAACAATGCTAAATCGTTACTTGTCAAACACTGTTATTTAGGCCTATTTAGTAACTCATCTTATCGTGCTGAGTTTCATTATACTTCATCTGGTGCTTGTTTCCTGCTACAACTGTGGTTGGGATTTTTACTTCTTTTTTTTATAGGTGGAAATGAAATGATGCTAAATCGTTACTTGTCAAACACATTGTTGATACTTGTTGGTTATTTCCTACAAGTTACTATGCATGATAAATTTCAGTTATTTGTTGTTTCTTCTGGTTGGGTTTAGCTGCACTTTATGCATAGGCATGCATTATGTATTGAATAATAACTATTACCTTATAGCTATGAACTTTGTTATTCTTTTCATGTTATATGCTGGAAAACAAGACTGCTTCCTCAAGTCCATATAAAATTTTAGTTGTCCTGTTTCTTGTTTCGCTCTACACCTTTAGCTACTCATGTCCATGTTTTAGTATTTAGACAATCTATATAGTTCTAGCCTTGTTTTCTGTGCTGTAGAATCATCCACTTTCCAACTTGTGTTGTAGCTCAGTGCACAGCAGGCCCTTGTACACAACATTATAACATCTGTAGTAATTGCATTTTGCAATTTAAATTTCTGAATGCCTCAGACAGTTGTAATGTCTTCCACAAATTTCTTTTTGGATTTACTGAAAGCTGTAGCTATTCCACTACATGTACTATACAAGTGCATATGAGCAGCCTTAAAACTTAAAAGTGTGATGCTTAATATGCAGAAAGTATGACTGCTCGGCATGTTACCGCCATCCAGCACATATCATCTCCATATCATAGTTTTACTTGTCACTTGTCAGTTACTTTGAAATGACCATAACCTTATTCAGTTGGTTGTCTGGTTGCTCCACCGATGATAATTTCCATGGACATTATTCTCACCAAACATAAGCATAAGATGATTAGTTGTTACATTCTTACATTTAGAATCATTCCGGAGTTGTTGTGGTTGGACATCTTCGTCTTGTAGTTGAATTGGTTGTCGTGCATAGTTGTTTATATTTTTCAAGTCAGATTGGCTACAATTCTAGGGTAAATGTTTCCATTTGCAATTCTCACATTGTGATTTTAGACTTCTTCGAGCATTCTCATTCTGCCATTGCATCCATGATAAATAGGTTCATGATTGTTCTCCAGGCTGCCCCAACTGGCTTGCTCCAGCCTCTGTTTTTGTTTTTGTTGTTTGGGGGGGGGGGGGGGGGCACTAGAGACCTCCCTGGTACTCTTTGTCAGTGCACTAGTTTGAATAGCTGGCTTGTGCATGCTCCTCACTGTGATTCTTGACAATTGACACTGACCAAACATTTTCTATGGTGTGTTCGCTTTTTTGTTGCAGTTGGTTTGGGCCTCTGCATGTTTACGTGGATTTGGTTGCAAAACTAAGTGTCTAATGGCAAAGATATTAACTAGGATATTTTTCCATATGGAAGTTTTATTTTTACTGAATTATCTGCAGCACGCTTCTTTTTGTGTGTTTCTGATTGCTTTCTTTTCTGAATGGTGAACGAATATCTCTAACACTCAGTTTATTTCCTAGAGCTGGATATTGCCTCCCCAAAGAGCTTTGAGAATGAAGAGCCAGGGCGCTCGATCACTCCCCAGGAGGCCTGCAACCGAATTGCCGAGGTTGTCCAGGAGGCTGTCAAAAAGATGGAGATTGTTGCTGAAGAGAAAATGCGAATGTATAAAAGGGCTCGCCTTGCTGTGGACGCCTGCGACCGCGAGCTGGAGGAGAAGGCCAGGGAGGCCCAGGAGCTGAAGGCGGAGCGGCTGCGGAAGCTGCAGCAGGCAGAGGAGCTGGAGAGCATCATCCGCCTGAAGCAGGTGGAAGCGGAGATGTTCCAGCTGAAGGCCAGCGAGGCCCGGCAGGAGGCAGAGCGGCTGCGGAGCGTCGCGCTGGCGAAGAAGTCGGAGGAGGCGGGGCAGGACTACGCGAGCATGTACCTCAAGCGCCGCCTGGAGGAGGCTGAGGCGGAGAAGCAGTACATCTTCGAGAAGATCAAGCTGCAGGAGAACCAGCGGCCACCGCCGCCACAGGCTGCTAGCAGCGGTGGCCTTGGCATCGGTGGTAGCAGTAGCGCTGGTGACCCCTCACAGATGATGATGCTGTCCAAGATCCAGGACCTGCTGAAGAACGTCCGCAGCATGCCGTCCAGCAAGTCTGACGGGCCGCACCCGAAATAGCACCAGCGAGGGCTGGCATTTCCGCTTCGATGGGTCTCCTGATTAGTTAAACCTGGTTGGTAACCTTAGTTGCTGCTGTTCTGCGACTTCTGTAACTCCGGTAATCCATGGTAGTTTCGTAATCATGTTTATTAGCGAGTTGTCTTACTGATTGTTAGATTTGTACTGTGTGTGTGGGATCATGGTAAGTTAAGTGTAACCAACAGCGTAGCTATACAGTTGAACTGGTCGATCATTGTATTTACAACTGTTGCAATGTAAGATTGATTTCACTATGTTGATGCATTAAGTTTATGGGAATGGAAATGGAAGGTATCAGAGCCTGCTGAATGGAATTATTGCCATCTGTTTCTGAATTACTGAAAATTCAATGTTTCGGCAGGAGTAATTTTGTGGAAGAATTATTTCAAAGCCGTGGCCCATGGGCCTTTCTTGTGGAAGATGGGCAATTTTGGTTGGTCTGGAAACAGCCCAGAACCGGCCCCTCCTCCTCTCGTCGGCGAGCCTGACCCCAGGCCCATGGGCCACAGCTGGGTAAAGTCCAGGCCTGATGCCGAGCCCAACCAACCTCTCTCTCGTGCCGTCGTTCGTGCTGCTCCACAGCTCCAGCGCTCCACCGCCGCCACCGCGCCCCGACGCCTCGCTCCGGCGACCTCACCCACCGGCAGGCGGCAGGAATAAGGTAAGCGCCCCAACCTCTCTTCCCTACCGAGGGCTTTGCGTATTCTTGTCCTCCCAGGTCGGATCTGTGAACTGTCCGTGACCGGGAGATTCAGGATCCGGGTCCAGATCTCTCTGCGCGGGATCTCCCTCGCCCCGTCAATCCTTGCGGGATCCCTTCCTGCGTCGATTAGCTGTTTCTTATGAGAGTTCGGATTGTTAGCAGTGCCTGATTTCACTGTTGGTTAGCAGGGACTTTCTGGCATGCTGCAGAAGAATCATCTCCCGATCCTTCTGAACATGAATTGATCCTTCCCTACATGGATGGATAGAAATCACATGTGCTTCAGAGAACGATGCAGTAGAATTTCAGACGTTGCCAGTGTTAGGTGTATTGCTACCAGCTTGTAGATTCTAGCTTTGCGGTTTACAACTTTTACAACCTTTGATGTGGTTATAGACTGACATTAGTTCTTGGTACCCAATTAAGCTAAGGTGGGGGTATGTAGTTTATTTCGCCCCTTTTTAAAGAATTTCCATTCCCTTCTATTAGGCCATTAAATCTCTGCTGGTTATAGATAAACCTGTATTTTGCCATTGTTTATTTGCTGTGGTACTTAATTTTGATGCAGCCCAGTTGGTTTCTGTGAGACAAACTGAGTAGTTGCTTGATGTCGGTCCTTCGAAAATTCTTTTAGTTTCTTTGCATTGCAAAAGCATGGATTGTCTGTACATAAATCATTTGCATCTGTGTACCAGGCTTCGATGATTGCTTCCCAAGGATGAGATGGCCTCCCGCCCAAAGCTTTCTGGTATTCAGAGGCAGGTCTTGGCGCTGTACAGGGGATTCCTTCGGACAGCACGCCTAAAGGCCCCGGAAGAGCGGCACAGGATCGAGTCTGTTGTCTCGGCGGAGTTCCGTGACAACGCAAGGAATGTTGACCGGAGGAACTTTGTGTGCATAGAGTACTTGCTGAGGAGAGGGAAGCGACAGCTTGAGCAGCTCAAGAATCCTGATATTACCGGACTCGCTACCCTTGAAGTGAAGAAAGGAGGTATGCAGTGTTGTACTAACCATGCAATTTTCCCAACCTTGTAGATGCTTAAGAAATCTCTGTTGTAGCTGTAGTTCTTCCCTTTATAACAATGCTGATAGTTACCACTTATCCGCAGAGTTGTTACCATTTTTCCACTTTTGAATGTTGAAACAGAAAGTTGTCGTCCACCCGCCTGAAGACCAACGAGGCCCATCAGGGAGGCTGAACGGCAGCAGAGGGTCGCGTCACGTATGTTGGCGAAGAAAGTCGGAGGAGGCAGGGCCCCCTGGAGGACGCCGGACCGCCGGAGGCAAAGAAGCAGTGCATCTTGGAGATGATGAAGCTGCAGGAGAAGCAGCGTTAAACCTGGTGGATAACTGTAGTCTGTAGGTGCTTCTGTTCCGTGCCTTTGTGATGGTCCGTAAATTGACTGTAGAAGCCAAACATATTGTCGTAGTCATGCTTGTCAGTTACTTGTTACTGATTACTCTGATTATATATCAGATCCATATGGCTGCATCGTGGTAAATTACCGAGTGAAGTCTTGTTTGTGCCGAGGTACAGGGATCTTTGTTTCAGAATGATTGTTGGCGCTCAGAACGAGCACGGCCAGTTCATGGTTTTGTACCCCCAGACAAGAGAAATCTGTGTTCAGGGTTGCAAGCATACCAACTTACCAAACAACAAATCCATGGACAGTTTTTTCAGTCAGTACGAGAGTCGCAGAAGCTCTTGTCCAGACGTTTGTCGTAGACATTTCCAGTAAATGTTTTCATCAGAAAAACATTGGTAGTGAGGAAGAAACGACATTCTTCTGTGTTCCTTCCAGTTTTAAACGTTTGCAATCATTTTCAACAAATTTTCAGCAACTTTTGAGATCTCCATCT
Organism: Setaria italica; assembly: GCF_000263155.2. NCBI lineage: Eukaryota > Viridiplantae > Streptophyta > Magnoliopsida > Poales > Poaceae > Setaria > Setaria italica. Next base: position 35,522,907 of record NC_028457.1, on the reverse strand, counting down.
CCACCTTTGCAGAGACGGAAGCACCGTGGCAATCGCAATCCAATACCCTATCCCAAAACGACACAGATTGTGTTTCCTTGCGTTTCGTTCTATGCCCAGCCGAGCCGCTCGACGCCGAGCGTGAGCTCGCCGATCATCAGGCTGTGATCGCCGACGGGGATCCGCCGCACGCCGTCCCGGTCCGCCACGCTCATCCCCTCGCACACGTCCACGCCCATCTCTACCGGCGCCACGCCGCCCGCCGCCACGTGCACCTTCTCGAACGCCACCAGCTGCCTCGCCGGCGCGCCGGCGACCCCGGATGGCGGCGAGTGGTAGACGAGCACGGTGTGCGCGCCGTCCCGGTCGCCGGCGTTCCTCACGTCGACGTGCACCGGGACGGTCAGGCCCTCGCACCGCGCGTGCGCCACGCGCACGGCGCCGGCGGAGCGCGTCGCGTTGGGGAAGGACGCGTGGCCGCCGGTGAGCTGCACGGTGAGCTTCTCCGGCGCGTGCGCCAGCGAGTGCGTGAACCGGGTGTAGCTGAGCCCGTGGCCGAACGGGAGGATCGTGGGGCCCGTGTAGAAGCGGTAGGTCCGTCCGGGGTACCCGCTCGCCGGGTTGGCGCGCATCGCCATGTTCGTCATCGGCGCCTTCCGCAGGTAGTCCTCGGGGTACCATGTCACCGGCAGCTTCCCGCCTGCCAACAAATTCGAATTGAAATCTCAAATTCGCCTCCTTTTCATGCTGCGAGATTTGCAGTCTATTTAAAATTTGTGATTAAAATCTCAAACGCACCTGGGTTGTGGTGGCCGAAGATGACGTCGGCGATGGCCTGCCCGCCGGCCTGGCCGGGGTACCCCACCCAGAGAATGGCGGCGATCCTGGGGTCGTTCTGCGCGAAGGCGATGTCGATGGGGCCTCCTGACATGAGCACGAGGACGACGGGGCCCTTGGACGCCTTGGCCACGGCGGAGATGAGCTCCGCCTGCCGGCCGGGGAGGAGCAGGGTCGACTGGTCCAGCCCCTCGGCCTCCACCTTCTGGTCGAGCCCGGGGACGACGATGGTCGCGTCGGCGCGTCGCGCGACGTCGACGGCGGCGGCGATGGGCTGCCGGCTCCCCGCTCACGCCACGTCGGTGCACCCGGCCGCGTGCACCGCCTGCCGCACGTACCCCGCCACGCCCTGCAGCGGCGTGTTGTACCTGCACGGCTTGCCGGCGTAGTTCCCGATCATCGCCACCGTGGCCTCGGCGTGCGGTCCCACGACGGCGACGGTGCGGTGGGTTGCCGGGCGCAGCGGGAGGACGCCGCCCCTGTGCTTACCTTTCTCGTTCTTGAGGAGCACGACGCCCTGGCGCGCCGCCTCGAGCGTGAGCTCCTGGTGCGCCGGCGTGCACACGTCCTTGGGCCCGAGGTGCCCGAACGGGCCCGCGGCGGGGTCGCCGTCGAACATTCCCAGCCTCATCTGCACGGCGACGGTGTTGGCCAGCGCACGTCGGCGTCGGAGACCTTCCCCTTCGCCACCGCCGACTCCGTGTACTGGGCCAGTAACGGCCCGCAGTCGAGGTCGAGCCCGGCGCGGAGCGTGGCGGCGACGGCGTCCTCGGTGGTGCGGGTGTAGTGCTGGTCCCGGAAGAAGACGTCGACGGAGTCGCAGTCGGAGACGACGTACCCGTCCAGGCCCCACTTCCCCCGTATCGTCCCCCCGAGGAACCCCTCGTCGGCGCAGGTGGGCACGCCGTTGACCTGGTTGTAGGAGCACATGACGCTGGCAGCCTCCCCGTCGGCGACGCAGGCGCGGAAGGGCACGTTGAAGGTGTCCTCGAGGTCCTGCGCCGCCACGACGGCGTTGAAGTGGAACCGGTCCGTGCCGCCCCACCGGTCCAGGTCGTAGGCCGTGAAGTGCTTGCAGCAGGCGGCGAGCTTGAGGCGGCTGTCGCCGGAGGCGGAGGGGGACTGCTGCTGCTGCTGCTGGAGGCCGCGGACGTAGGCGGCGGCGTAGCGCGCGGACACGGCCGGGTCCTCGCTGGGGGTCTCCTGCCCCCGGCCCCGCCGCGGGTCGCGGAAGATGTTGACGTTCGGTGACCAGAAGGTGAGCCCCGCCTGACCGCCGTTGTACATGGCGCGCGCCTCGTCGGAGACCGCCTGCAGAGTATGCAAATACCAATGAAATACAATGTAAAGGAAAATACAGTATAATGGAATGAAAAAAGTAATTTTTTTTGTTTGTTGGTCGTCGTTGATTCAGAGGAGGAGCATCCTCGCGAGGCACGAGGGCGATGGGGCATCCATCCCTGACCGGGGTCTGGCCAATCACGTGGGGGGTGCAAGTTACGATGCACGCCGGCGATCGCCGGCAGCAGCGGCCGCACGTGAAGGATCGGAAGTGGTGCTCGTCGTGATCGAGTGAACGCCGGCCGGCAGGCTGCTCCACATGCAGAGGCAGAGGCTGCTGCAGGTTTCTATCGTTTCGGAACAGGGGACGCAGGCGGTGAGGGTTCAGACTTCGGAAGCAAGACCACTTGCAACTTGCAAGTTGCTCGAAATCTTCAAGACAAATAAAACACCAGACCACGTGTTATCTATGAAATAATATTTTTTAATTCACTAAATAATATTTATGTGAATGTGTAAAAGTTTGAAATAATTTTAAAATCATTTACCAAGTATTTAAATAATTTTGAATTTTCTTGAAACCATTATTCTGGCGGGCGCTTACATGGCCCGCCAACACAGTTGCATGTGCTAGCGCAGTGCAGTGCACGGTGCAGGTACCAGCAGAGTGCTTATGTGGCGGGCGCTTATGTCTTTGACTAGTAGTGGTTGCCAGCATGTGCCTGCATGTACGTTGTGTAGGAGCTAGCCACTGTGCTGGCGGGTGCTCCCCTGCCAGCACAAGGAACCTTTATGCTGGCGGGTGCCAATTACACCTGTCAGCAGAGTAATTTGCATGTGCCATCACAAATCGTTTATGACATAGTGCCAGGTGAATGACCCGGGACAAAAACCTGCTTTTGTCTTGAAAATTTAATCACAGATGGATTTTCGGTATCTTTGAGCCCTACCAACAGGGACTAATGTCGCGTTTTTCACCAGTGAAACTAGCAAAGGCCGTCGAAACTCTCGCTCGAAAGGGATCCCATCAGAATGTGAACGTCGTTGGCGTGCCTTAGGTTGACCAACGAGGCTTAGGACATCATCCCTAGTCCTGAAGATTAGTAGACGAGAACCATGGAGGTTGGATGAGAAAAACTAGGGTTTGAATGTAAAAGATAAAGTTGAGAATCGATTGGATGTGTGTATCAATCGGTCGTATCCCTTTATATTATATAATAGGGAGGGGTGGTCTTATCCCATTATGGGTCAAAACTCTAACAAATCCCATGCTAAAATATGTTCCCTACTCGGTTTACACAGACCAAAATCGGTCTCACCGGATTGGTAATCCGGTATGACATGATTCCGCAGGCTGTAATCTTCTAGGGACTTTATCTCTCATCCGAACTTCGAATCGGACGTTCTATATATGCATTTCAATCATCTCGACAAGATCTATGCAATGGTAGAGTCCAATTGTCATTTGACAATGTTACCAAAACCGGTCTGACCGGTTGGGGAGCCGGTCATACCAGTTTGCCCAGACTTGCCCAGCAAAGTCACCTTCGGGCCACTCTTGGTCGACAACACATGCTACACAAGACATCCATAGCGGAGCCAACTCCATCACAAACCACTAATTGCAGTTCCACAGAACCAGATCAGGAGGTCATGATGGTTGATGTAGATTGGATGAAGCCCTTCATCAACTTCGTCATGGAGCAGAAGCTGCTACAAGACAAAGGTGAAGCTAGACAAACCTAGAGACGCAGCACAAACTACGTTCTAGTTGGGGACAAGCTGTACAGAGGGGGGCGCATCCTCAACAGTACTCATGAAGTGCGTCCCAAGGCAAGAAGGCGAAGACATCTCGAAGGAAATCCACAAAGGCATCTGCAGCAACCACGCATCTTCGCGAACCATCATGGGCAAAGCTTTCAGATTAGGGTTCTACTAGCCTACAACTCTAGCTAATGCTGAGGAACTAGTCTGTCGATGTCAGGGGTGCCAATTCTTCACCAAACAACAACACGTATTGTCCTACAAGTTGATCACAATACTACCGACGTGGCCATTCGCATGTTGGGGGCTCGACATGATTGGTCCACTACCAACTGCCCCAGGAGGATTCAATCGAGTACTGGTGGTGATCGATAAATTCACCAAGTGAATTGAGGTTAAGCCGGTGACCTACCCAAAGACAGATCGAGTCATCAACTTCCTCGATGACATTGTTCACCGCTACGGCTTCCCCAACTGCTATCACGGACCTGGGCTCGAACTTCAACAGACACGAGTTTTGCAAGTATTGCGAGAACGATGGCATCAATGTTAGATACGTCTCTGTAGCTCACCTGCGAACCAATGGCTGGGTTAAGCGCCAACAGGATGGTCCTAGATGCTCTCAAGAAGTGGCTTCACGACATACCCAACACCAAAGGGAGCAAGTGGCTCAAGAAACTACCCGATGTCCTTGGGGGCTCTGCACCTAGTCGTGCAAGCCGATAGGGAAATCGGTGCCCTACTTCCTCGTTTATGGATCTGAAGCTGTGCTACCTGCCGACATCATATGGAAATCCACAGAAGTCGAGCAGTATGAAGAAGGCGCAGCCGAAGAAACAAGGCGTCTAGACTTAGACAACATCAAAGAAGTCCACTATGCAGCACTCATCCAGTCAGCACGATACCTCGAAGGAATTCATCGCTATCATGACCGCAACGTCAAATAATGTTTGTTCAACATTGGCAATATGGTTTTCCGATGAATCCAAGACACCAAGGGGTTGCACAAGCTAAACTCGCAATGGGAAGGACCGTTCGTTGTCTCCAAGGTCACTGAAATTGGGTCATACCACCTACAATACCTCTCGGGCGAAGAAGTTAGCAACTCGTGGAACATTGAACACTTGTGTCGCTTTTATCCATAGATTAGATTTACATTTTATGTAATCGGCCATCGGCCTTAGTCGTATTTATGATTCAATGAAGCAGAGTACATTTTGGTTGCAATCCGACTACTTATTGCTCATCCTAATCTGCCAAATTGCGGCTTGCTAAGCAAGTTTAAAGTATACCAAGAGCTACTAAGCTCATTGGATAAAATTGTCCAGTCGCTACCTGAAGAATCAGGTTTGCAGTATTTTCAAGGGTTATTTCACTACTTGATCGACTACTTATTGGACACAGTTGTCTAGTCGCAGCTTGTACTTACAAGATGGCAGAATTCCAAACTTTCCTAAGCGCACGTCGATACGGACCCAGCGAGATCCTTAAGACAGGCTCTGGTTACAAAAATTTGAAGAGACTACTACCTAAGTTGTCTACACGCCAGGTAGCTAGAGTATTTGCCAAGCAGACAGCGAGATCCTTAAGGAAACACAACTATGGCACTCGACAAATAGTGTCTGATGAGGCTCGTAAAAGAAGCCCTATGTGTAAATACTTGCATTACCTATACAGGAAAAATCTAGGGGCGATCGCAGGGGCACTGAAATCACAAGTCAAAAAGTATAAAACATTTTTTTGCAAAAGACTTTGAAACATTTATATTACATTCATAAAATATTCATTAATAGAAATGATGTTTGTTTTTACAGAGTTACTTAATGTCTAATTGCTTGGCTACTTCCTCAGCCATGGGGTCCATCTCCTGTAGTTACTGCTTGAAATCTTCATTAGAGTAGTCTTCCGCCAAGCTCTCAGCAACAGGTGACAAATCCGCCGTTGGGTAGAAGGACTTGACAAAGCTCGACACCTGCTTGGAGACAGATTTCACCATCTTCTTGATATAGTCAGAAAATTTTCCAGGCACATCCTTGAGTTTCTCAGATAAAGGCCACGGCATATCCACAATCGGCTGGGTGGCTTCAATGATCTTGTTCATGGTGAACGTCACCACCTCCGCCTTGCCCTCGCGCTCTTGGATGGTCTTCATGGCATTCACCAAGTTGACATCAGCATCCTCGCACATCTTCCGCTCCTTCTCCAGGTTATGCTCCTGTTTTTCATATTGCACAACAAGTTTATCGTATTGGTCAGCTACACAACAAGTTTATCCTCTAGGTGAATCTGCTTAGCCGCCATATAAGTGGTGTCGGCCTCAGTTGCAGTGCTACCGGGAGACACCAACTCCATACAAGAGGATGGGCCCTCTAGGGATGACACATCAGTCGCCATGGTGCCTAAAGCAACCGCTGATTCAAGCTCCACCTTTGGCTCGGGGGACTACTAAAGCACCCACTGTGATACAAGTAGACGCTGTCTCCGGTGGCATTTTCAGCTTGGGGGCTAGCGGCACCTTGTCAGCTGACGCACTAAGCACATCATGCATTAGGGTGGCCACAGTAGCTATAGCGCCTGATGGAGCACGTGATGGCACAGGTTGTTCCTGAGGTTCAGGGGCTGGTGGTGCCGAGGCAATAGCTTGCTCTCAGAGGCTATCACCATCAGCTGCAGGCTTAGAGCCAGGCCAGCCCAACTCTATATCCAAAGATTTCCTATAGAGGGACTTCCACATCAAATTTTAGAGGAAATAGAGGGGAAAACACCTCAGGCCGATCGCCCTAGCCCCTTCTAGCCTCTATTTTCTTCTCTTTATATTCTCCCTACTGGTGGACGCCTCCAGGTCTTGATTTTCTTGAAAAGGTATCGATTAATCTTCTAAATCTTGGCCGATATTTTTCCATACCTAATAATAGGTTGTGGTCAAGGAGGTAGTAACAAAATGATAATTTGACTTTAGGTTGGATGTCCAGCGATGTTTTTGAAATTTTTAGTGTAGAAACTCATAATGCATGGATAGAAAGGCTAGCAAGAAAAGGGTTTACACAAAAGAGATGGCCAACTTTTAAGTCTCATACCATAGAAATCAATCTTAATCCAACTCATCAAAATATAAGTTTGAAACCTAAATGTTTCATCATGAAAGATCATGCATGTATATAGACTCTAGTAGGTAGAACTTCGCAAGAGATTCACAAATGTAGATAGCATATGAATCAATTTTAAATAAAACCAAATCGAGTTATCAGGTCATCAAAAAAATTAAATCAAAGAGCAACCTAAAAATTCACAAATTTAGTCATTTAACCTCCACGATTAAAAAACTGATATTTAATCAATTTAAGTTCATTAAACAGAGAGCAATTCAAATGTGCATACTACCCCCGCGGTGACTGTCAGGAGTAGAAACAGTTGCCAACAACCCAAAGACATCCCTAAGATCTTAACTTGTGGCATAGCTGATCCAGTAAAATAAACAAAACCTAATGAGTGCACGTGTGTGCAAGTGTGAATGTAAATAGTAGGTAAGAACATAACACTAGTAGAGAATTGGCTTTCGATGCACCCCATTTTGTCCCGGTTTAAAGTTGGCCCAGGACAAAAGGTTCACCAACTGGGACTAAAACTCGGTCACTGGTGGGGGGCTCACCAACCAGGACCTTTTATCCCGGTTGCAAAGGATAGTGTGAAAAAAAAGATCCTGAGAGGCATTTTATCCCGGTTTGAAACACCAACCGGGATAAACGACCCCCCCTTTTATCCAACCGGGATAAAAGGGTCGAGAGCCTTTTATCCCGGTTTGTAATACCGACCGGGATAAAAGGGGGTCATTTATCCTGGTTGGTGTTTCAAATCGGGATAAAAGAGTCCCCAACGAGGTCACTAGAATAGGACTAAATCCCTTTAACCCTTTTATCCCGGTTTGTAATACCAACCGGGATAAAAGGGGGTCTTTTATCCCGGTTGGTGTTTCCAACCAGGATAAAAGGGTCCCCCACGTGTTAATACAAAAGGATAACATCTCCTCCATAGTCAGATGTGGTGTGTAGGTGGGATGGCAAGGAAGCTACACGCGAGGCTGGAGATTGTGGGTTCAAATCCCACGCAGCGCGCACGCGCATATTTCGCGTGAAAAATCGCGTGACTTGTCCCGGTTGAGTGACCCGGGATAAAAGACCCCCCTTTTTATCCCGGTTGGTTTACCCCGGATGGATTTTCGGGAGATTTGCACCCTACCAACCGGGACTAAAGGCCAATTCTCTACTAGTGTAAACAAAGACAATGTTTGCACCAAGTTCTAAGCACCATGCTTACAACTAGGTTGCTAAAAAAATCTCCATAGCCATACAAAATTGTTAATCAAGGTCAAATACCATATTTATTCGAAGATCAATAACTCTTTACAGCACAAGAACAATAGAGCACATTGCAAAGTTTATAAACAAAGCAATACAAGATGGAATAAGAATAGCTTATAAACACCATGTTTCCGGACTTGTGCTAGCTTCTGCCGTGGAAAACTAGGGGATGTAGTTCCCGAATAGAAATAATAGATGTTGCCTCTGACGTATGGAGGGTAATAGGATAGGAGAATCCCATACCATTTAGAGTTGCTTTCTCCCAGCATTCTTGGCAAGTCTGATGGATCCGACCGTCTGGTAGTGATAGTTTCTTTGAAATATGGTTTTGGAGCAGCCGATGCAAATTCGTCCTCTTTGAAATGTGATTTATATACATTGCAGACTTCTCATAGATCAGATCGAAGTATATATATAATATAAACTTTGGTAGCTAGTGATTGTTATTAGGATCGGATTGCTTTCCCTCAGCTAGCATTCCTAGAAATCTACATTCATGACGATGGATCCGCTCGTCTGCTAGTGATAGTTGTTTTTGTTGACTGGTTTTGGAGCGGCCAATGCAAATCTGTCCTGCTCCCAGACTTCGATTCTCTTAGATCGGATCGGAGTATAATATATACTCAAAATTGTCCTTGTTGTTTGAATCTAATCCGAGACAGATTACGAGGAGATCGACATGAGAAGGTGGAGTGCATGACATGGGAGAAGCATAGTCCATGGCGCGACGGTCCTCTGGGACATGGAATGAACCTTTTTGTACGTAGAAGCACAATCATCGTATAGCAAATGTCTTGTCTACAATTATCTTATGCTTTACGCTAGCAATTTGCATTCCATTACATAGGGAGAAACTACTAGCGTTCGCTACCTTGCCACACGACTCATTCTACACCGGTGGAAAACCACCTTTACTCTCGGTTGGTAAGCCGCATAGGGTTCGGAAATCCAACCGAAACTAATAAATCATGACTAAAGGTTCCAGCCTTTACTCCTGGTTCTATCACCTGGGATAAAAGGGACCTTTAGTCCTAGTTGGTAATACTAACCGAGACTAAAGGGGCCACCATGCATGCACATGCACGTGGCCCCTTTAGTCTCAGTTAGTGTATTACCAACCATGACAAAATATTTTTTTCTAAATTATTTTTTTACTTTAAATGCTTATTATTGTTTCACTTACACACGTGCGCGCACGTATACATCCTTAGCATGACTACTTACATGTATACATTCATCTTTTATATATATATGCATGTCGTATATATATATATATTTCATGATAGTATATGCATAATAGTTTTATTTACGTACTTTCATAGTATATATATACAATAATTTTCCCTCTTAATTCTTGGAATCCTCCCAACCATAGTCTTCCGGTTCGACAATTGAATGTCCGTCATGAAATTCTCGATGGGAATTTATCACCTCATCGCACAGAAATCCCAGGAGTACTTCTTGGATTGCTCGGGTCCTATCCTGCTCCAGGAGCTGTAATTTGCAAATATATGAATGTTGAACCAACAATTAAATACAAAGAGAAAATGATTAGTTATTATTAATATTTTTATTTTACATATTTTAATATCATCCGATAGCACCTTGTCCTTCCGGAAATTGTAAATGTGCTCACAACGTATAAATTATTCTTTTTTTCTGTCTCAAACATTTTAGTAGAAAAAAAAGTTATGAAATGTTCATGTTAACGTTATAGAATGTACAAAATGTGCAAACTCAATTTATGATCCTTGCACAGAGATGAAACGCACAGCAAAGCCAGCAGGCGCAGTATTTGCTGAACACTATAGCGGCTTACTACCTTCGTGGCAGCAGGGACGGCCTCAACTATGGCCGTGACCTCAAGGAGCTCTCATCAGTCGTCGTTATCACCCTCCTCTTCCTGAGCTCATCACCTTTGTTTTCGGGGTGGAAAACACTAGCTAGGAGACCCGTGCTTTAATTAATTATTATTCCCTAATAGAAATAGATGCCTGGTGCCCTTGACGAGGATCGACATTCTTGGCAAGTCCGATGGATCAGCCCGTCGGGTAGTGATGTTTTCTCCTGTTAAGAAGAGACTCCTCGCTCCAAACTTCCACCAGAAAACAAGCAATGTAATGGCGCATTCAGCTGGAAAGAATCTCTCTGCCGTCCTCCTACTCGTCGCCATAGCCGGTACGTACACGCGTGCACATGCATCAGATCAACTACGTACATGTTGCAAAGCTAGCTAAAAGTTTTGTTCTGTTGCATATAAATGAACGTTCATGCCTGCACAGGTCGGATCCATGCAGCAGAGTCGGCGTCGGTTGGGGATTTTTCTTGCGACAATCACCTGAGTGCAAATTATAAAGGGCCGTGCTTTGGATTGTTCAACGACGACGCCTGCGACCGTGCATGCTCAGACGAAAGCAGCGACAATATGTCCGGCTCCTGTAGCTATATGCAGTGCTGGTGCCAAAGATGCATCTGATGTGAGACTGTTGCTGCTGCTAGCGCTCCGATCCTCGCCTGAACAAACCATCCGATCCATGCATTATCCCGGCTCGGCCCTCGTGTAATAATAATATATAACACTGTGTGCTTGCAAGTTATTTGTTTTCTTGTTTCATTAATCTCACTGCTGGAAAATCCACTTTTAGTCCTGCAGTACCTGAAACGTCAAATTTGCCGAGTGTATTCCCTCGGGCACTCGGCGAACAAGTTCTTTGCCGAGTGCTGCGTTGAAAACACTCGGCAAAAAAAAACACTCGGCCAAAAAGGGGTTTGCCGAGTGTCGGTTGCCAAGTGCAACACTCGGCAAACCTCTTTGCCGAGTGTTTTTAGGGCTTTGCCGAGTAACCCTGGCACTCGACAAAGCTCCTGAATCCCGTAGTGCTGGTTGGAGAGAGTCAAATCTCTCGAATATCCAACCGGGACTATGTTTTCGGGACTAAGGCCCTCCTACCAACCGAGACTATAAAGACCCTTTTTCTTTTTACCTTGAATTCTTTTCCATATTAATGCTAATTGTTGCTTCACTTGTGTATATACCTATTGTTGGCGCTAGAAATCGGTCAACCGAATCCCAGCGACCGACACACGACCCGGGAGAATCTGCTTAGCTCCTGTTCGGGTGAATGCCCTGGTGCGGTTCGCGCGGCGTGCCAGCCAATCTGACCTGTTGATTGGCAAGGAAGAACACGTGTCAAATTCAGTAACCGCGATCGGCTAAGTTTCCGATCGAGATAGCTTATCGGCAGACCGGCCGATTTACTGTGATGATAAAATCGGCTATAAGACAGCACGATCCCTGTAGCCTCGTAAACAGATAGATACTAAAGCAATCGGTACAAAGCTTATGAAAATAGTACTAGGAAAAGATCTAATCGGCAACGAATGGATCTAACAATAGAGAGCAAAGAAAGCCGATACTACCGATTCCTAGCAGGATAACTGGTGATAAAAACTAGAAAAACAGGTAAAAACCTATGAATCTAGTCGATATCGATAACTGATGAATAAATCTAAACGAAACGACAGCGATGCGCCAGAAGTTAAAGCTTAGATGTTACTCGATAAACGGAACTTACAGAATCGGCTGGAGATCAAGACGATGCAGCCCGGCCAATCCGCACGAACTCGTGAGAAAGAAAAGTAACGGCGAAGTCGCCTGCTCGAAAGTAAGTACGAAGAATAAAGTAACTTGTTGTATTGATTGATTGTTGTGTCTACAGATTTACAAAGGTAGCTATTTATAGCCCCGTACACATAATCTTCTTAACCGACTAGAACTCTATCTCTAATTCAAACAGAAAACAAACATCTACCAGCACAATCCGTGCTAAACCAACTACCCCACACTTCGTGGGCTGAACTCCACCTTATCCCTCCATTTTTCCAAGCCCATACAGGCCCACCTTAGTCCACCTTCCTGATCGGCCGATTTCTCATCAGCAAAGGATTGCCGATTGGGAACCCGGCGTATTCACTCTGAAGGGAAGTAAAAGCCACTTGACCGATTCCGCACTGTAGCACCTTTTGGCCGATTCCCATCCAAACCCCTTCAATTTCTTTCTTCTTTGGCGCCGATTCTACTGATGACGAAATCCGGCGTCAACACATGCCCCCCAGTTTCGGAGTAAAACATAGTCTTTTACTTCGAAATTCTTTAATAACCTCTCCTCCGAAACGGCCGCAGTGAAAATATCCTTCCGTTTCGCGGCCTCCCGGCTGATCATTGCAATTTTTTGAAACGGGCGCCCACGACAGCCACTACCCCGAAAAACTCGATGCGCCGGTGCGGTGAAAATTCCATCTTTACCCTTTCTTCAGGCACCCTATAAATACCATTTCACCACAACTCATCTTCAAGCTCACATCTCTTTTCCAGCGCGCGCGCCTCCTTCCTTCTTCAATCTTGCCATCGAAGTCTTCCAGTTTCAGCTCCAATCACTTCTTCTTCTTTTCCCTTCAATGGCGACTCCCTCCGGCAATTCCCCATCACGCGATGCTCCAGGGACAATGCCCCCGGTGGAGGTAGCGACGGCCGTCACTTCTTCAACAGATGCAAGGGCTTCATCAGAAATCCCAATGGCGGTTCCCTTCACAGCCCCATCATCTGCGCCAACGTCGGCGGCCACGCCGATTACTCAGAACTTTATTCCGGAGGTAAATACCGAATCCCCTCCTTATCGGCAATATTTTCGATCTACTCCTTACATTCCTATGCCCCTTTTTCCTTTTTAGGCGGTTAGAGATAGAATTACTATTCACCTTACGGGCAGTCCTGGCCTTGTTTGCCTTGGTCCCATGGGAGACCCAGATCCGGCGATTCTTATAGATTTGGAAACTGATCGGATACCTTTCAAACGGTCCGATATGAACTTAGATCAATGGGCAAGCACTTTTAGATCCTGGCCGAACGAAACCCCAGGTTGGAGGGAATGGTACCAACGAGTATCCGCGTCAAGGGGCGTCTCATGGGATGAGCTCAAAATCGGCCAATGTATCAACCTTTCCCTGTCGCAAATGGAGAAAAATGAGCCGCTAGTGATGGCAGCTTCCTATTTTTGGTCTGACGCGCTCAATGCGTTCTTATTTGGTCATGGTCCTATGACCCCCACTCTGGCCGATGTGGTCCTCTTGACCGGCCTGGACGTATCCCCCCCTGACACGCGTTTCCAACTTCTGACCGTAACGTCGCATCGGCTGGACACAAGAAGAATCGGCGGCTGGAAGGGCTTTATTAATGATAATAAGAAGACCGGTACTGTTGATAACAGGGAGCATACTGCTTTCCTGATGATGTGGCTAGAAAAACACCTTTTCTGTGGAAGAGCCGCCGGCCCAACAACCAACACCCAATCCTTAGCTGAAGCACTGTCCAAAGGAAACCGCGTCCCTCTCGGGAAACATCTTCTGGGTGCCGTGTACCATATGCTCCATCAAATCGGCACAAAACTCTCCAAGGGAGAACCAATCGGCAACCCAGGTGGGCCTTGGTGGTTCGTCAATCTATGGTTGAACCTTTACATGAACAGGATAACCCGGCAGCCAGTGGACCACATGATGTTTCCTAATATCGAATCGGCGGAAGATCCCACCGAGCGCCGCCGATGCATGTCTTATGGTGAAGCAGCGTCAGCTTTTCCAGGTTGTGCGTATTCCGCTACAAAGGTAGCCGAGTACTTTCGGTGCTTCTATAATGGATTTAATGAGGACGCAACTATCTGGTTTCCATACCAGCGAGACATCCCAGTCTTCGAACTCCCCTCCTGCTTTGATTCGACCTCTGGCCAATTTGACGAAAACCTTTATGAAGAATTGATCAAACCAGGACTTTTACCGGCCAACTTCTTTTCGGGGAAAGATGCCCCTACATATGAGTTCTACAACCCATCTACTGCTGCACGACAATTCGGCATGGGTCAGTTGCCGATACAAGTGTATTTTGCTGGCCGAATCAAGTTCAGAGAAGCGCTTCAAACTGGCCTGGATTATTGTCGGCTGCGAGACCGAATTCCGGACTCCAGTACGATTAATTTGAATGAATGGCTATTATACCCATTTGCCATCCAACCGTTCAAGCTTTGGTGGGCTGAATGGAAGCAATTCTTATTCTGCAACTCAGCATCGGCATACTGCAACCTTCTAGACCCGGCCAACATTGATCCCAACGCCGAGGTATTTCTGATTACCGATTTTTATTCTTTTCAACATGATTGAGCACTAATGATTTCATTGTCTCTTTAGGCTGAGAGTCAAGCCCCTCCAACGCACAGCCGCAGTGGTCGGCTAATGGAGAGCTATCCGTACACCACTTATCCTCTTATCGGCTACGACGCTCCGTCAGTTGACATGATTGCCGGCCGATCGAAGAAGGTTCATAAGAAGGTCGTCAAGAAAACCAGTCGCCGAGTCCGGGCTCGTACGGCATCGACGGATCCTCCTGTGCTCGTATCGGCAGAAACCTTAACTGCATCGCCCCAGGCCACAACAACTGCCGATACTCAAGCCATTACGCAAGCCGGAGCGGCTGCCGCCTCACTTTTGTTGGAAGCCTTACAAGTGAGTTCAAGCCTTATCGTTTCCGGTCGTCATTTTGATATTAACTCCTCCTAACTTTGTATCTTGTAGGGTTCTTCCATGGGAATGCCACAATCGGCGACAACTCCACCGGATACCAGCGCGCCCTTGCCCTCATCTATTGAGGTACGGTACTTATCTTGCGGACTTCCCTCGGGTGCTTGCATAATATTTTTAACCGATTCTTTGACACAGACCATCGGCACACCGAGCGCTTCCCGACAACCGATTCCTTTTCGGGGAGCCAGTCCGAGCACCGTGCCGATTGTTGTAGAGTCCTCTTCATCGGATGAACCTATGACACAGGCCACTGAACAAGACACAACGGCTTTACAAGCGCAGCATGAAGAAATCCGTTTTAAGATGGTAAGTTCTTGAACCAGCTTTACCAGCCGATTTGCTCTGTCCCCCTGCCGATTCACCCTTTTTCTTTATTCTCTCAGGAACAGGACTCTCCCAACAACAGTCTTTTCTCTTTCGCGGTCGCTTTCTCCGATGACGAGGAAACCACATCCCGTCAAGTCGCCCTAAGCTCCGTTCCCGACGACGTCCGGGCTAAACTCACCAATATCCGATCCCTCCTTCAAGGGGACATCGGCCGACTGGTGGAAGACGCCTCGCCGATTCGGCAGCTCTTCAGTGACGTCAGCGGACGGGTTCCAGAGGAAGCGGAAGAGGCATTGGCACCGGCGGCCTTTATTGAGTCCATGAGGATTCCTGTTTTTAGAGCCCTTCGTCATATGGCCGATCGCGCGAAACTGGCCAAGACCCGTGAAGATGAAAATGCTTTCAAGCATCAGGCTCAAGAAGCGAATCGGCGAATCCACGTCTTGGAAGATTCACGTCCGGCGATCATCAGTGAAATAGACCGCCTCAAACGACGGAGGGCAGATCTTGCCAAAGAGATGGAGCAAGTGACCAAGGCGATCAGCGCCGAAGAGAACAAACTTCAAGAGTTACCCTCGGCTATTGCCGATTTGACAAAGGAGAGGCAGCGTTTTGCTCAGGAGGCTCTGAGACTCCATCGCATCGCATCGGAGGTCCCTGGATCGGCAGAAGAAGACCAACGGGTTCTTGACTCTGCCGATCAGATCCGGCGTCGGGCCATCACGGCTATCGATACCCTTTTGGGTAATCTGTAAAACACTGACCGCTTTGTACGAACATTTACTGCCTTCTTTGACCGACCCTTCGCGATTGTCCTCTATTTACCGCCTTCCTTATTACCGATGGGACGTGGCCTTATCCAGGGGCGGAACCAGAACTACAGCCGGACCCGGGCTGGACTAAGGCAAATTGATTTTACAATGAAATAATGGGCTGATTTGATGCTATATGGGCTGATTTATACTGCATAAAATGTGAAGATACATGCAGTTTTATGGGCTCGCCCCGGGCTGCAGCCCGGGCAGCCCGGGGCCTGGATCCGCCCCTGGCCTTATCAGATTTCCACGTATTCTCTCCATAAATATCGACCTCGGCGCCTCCTCCCGATAGCATCGATCTGGCTCCCATTTCGCCTTTCCTCTTTCTCTCATCGGCGCAACTACTTTGTCATGGCCTCGTCGTCGTTCTCTTCCGTCAACCAGGTGACGCTCCGTCTTCTCCCTTTGGATCTTAGGAAAAGAATGCACCACTTTATTCCTTCTTTGTTTCAGCCTCAACGCCTTGGCTCGGAGCTCGTGCGTGCCATCGAGTGCATTCATTCAGAAGACCCTTTGACCTCGGAGGACAAGGCTCTGATCCTGGCTCATCAAGAGGAGCTCCAAGACCACATTACTGCAGATGCTCGTGTAGTCTTGGACGCCGTGGTGAACGAAAACCGTCGCCGATCTTCAGCCATGAAGGATCGTCGCCGTGATGTTCTTGGAGATGACGTCACTTCGACAGCCCGCACGATTTTGGACTTTTTAGAGAGGAACGGCGGCCAGCGGTCTTCTACCGATCGGGTTCGCCTGCTTCCTCGGCCCGTCATTCTTGCAGCGGCAGAGGCTTCGCGCCTTCGAGCTAAGTCGGAGAAAAAGGCATCCCAGAAGAAGAGCAATTAGTTTGTTTTTTATATTTTTTGTTCTAAGGGCGACTTAGTGTCTTGTCGGCCATGTAATCTGTCGCCCGTACCGAATGCATGTAATCGGCTGTTCCGGTCGATTTATATGTATGTCTCAAGACCGAATAGTATCGGTCATGTATGATTGTGTTGACGCCTTAGGCACCGACCCATATACTTGGGTAATACCTTTTTAAGTACCTCCCATTCAGAGCTCTAGTGAATTCTTCTCCTTCTATTGTTTCTAAGATATAGGCATTTCCTGGAGCGCATCTGCCGATTTTATACGGCCCTTCCCAGGTAGGAGACCATTTGCCGAATTTAGGATCTTTCGACCCGATCGGTAGTACCAACTTCCATACCAAGTCTCCGGGGGAGAACTGCTTGACTTTGACCTTTTTGTCGTACCACCTGGCCACTCTCTTTTTATTCTCTTCGATACTTATCAGAGCCCTTAGTCGTTGGCTGGCCAAATCATCAAGTTCTTCCTTCATCAGAGCCAAGTAGTCATTGGCCGACAACTGATCCTGAAGTGAAATGCGCCTTGATCCTGCCCTTGATTCCCATGGAAGTACTGCATCGTGACCGTATACCAACTGATAGGGAGATAACTTGGTAGCCCCATGACAGGCCATTCTGTATGCCCACAGGGCTTCGGTTAAGCATAGGTGCCACTTCTTTGGGTATTCTTCAACCTTCCTTTTGATCAACTTGATTATTCCTTTGTTGGAAGATTCTGCTTGACCATTGGCTTGAGCGTAATACGGAGAAGAATTTAACAACTTGATGCCCATATCGGTCGTAAATTCCTCAAATTCTCCCGATGTGAACATTGTTCCTTGATCGGTTGTTATAGTTTGAGGGATACCGAATCGGTAGACGATATGATCCCTTACGAAATCGGCCATGATAGCCGACGTCACGGTCCTTAGTGGGATTGCCTCCACCCATTTGGTGAAATAATCAGTGGCAACCAGAATAAACTTGTGCCCCTTGCTCGATGGTGGATAAATTTGGCCGATGAGGTCTATTCCCCACCCTCTGAACGGCCATGGTTTGATGATGGGATTCATGGCCGATGCGGGTGCACGCTGGACATTTCCAAACTTTTGACATTCCTGACAACCCTTATAATATTTGAAACAATCTTCGAGGATCGTAGGCCAATAGTACCCGTTGTTTCTGATCATCCACTTCATCTTATGTGCTGATTGGTGAGCTCCGCATACCCCTTCATGGATTTCTCCCATCAGAGTCTTGGCTTCTTCTGTCCCAAGGCATTTAAGAAGAACACCATCGATCGTTCGGTAGAACAGATCATCTTCGAGCAATACGTACTTGGTAGCATGAAAGCGCACTCGTCGCTCCACCTTTTTGGACGGATCTTTTAGGTAATCGGCAATTTCCTTACGCCAATCGTCGGCTGCAAGCTCTAAGGCCATGGCGCCCGGAATCGGCCGATACCCAGATGCGTGTTGAGCGAGTTTGTTTGCTTCCTCGTTGTGGTTTCTTGGGACGTGCTCGATTACTGCCGATCTGAACTCTTTCAAAAGCTGTAAGCAATCTTCGTGATGGATTCGCAATATGTCATCTTTGCACTCAGCTCTTCCGGTTAGCTGATCCACAATTAGCATCGAATCTCCGAAGACCTCGACAGAATCGGCCTTGACTTCTCTCAATAATCGTAAGCCTTTTAATACAGCTCTGTATTCCGCTTGATTGTTGGTGGCGGCGGTTTCTATCGGCAGAGAAAAATCATATCTTGCCCCCCGAGGCGATATGAGAACGATGCCGATTCCCGATCCGACTCCGCATGATGACCCATCAAAAAATAACTGCCAAGGCGCTAGTTCCACGAAGGCGATCTCCGGCCCACAGTGCTGTGCGACGAAATCGGCCATGACTTGACCTTTGACGGCTTTTGCCGATTCGTACCGTAGGTCAAATTCTGATAAAGCTAAAATCCATTTACCGATTCGCCCTTTCAATATCGGCAGTGACAGCATGTATTTCACTACATCATCTTTGCATACGACTATACATTCTGCCGACAGTAGATAGTGTCTGAGTTTGGTGCACGAGAAGTAAAGACACAAACACAGACGCTCTACTGGAGGATATCTTGTTTCGGCATCCAGGAGTCTTCTACTAACGTAATAAATCACCCGTTCTTTGCCTTCAAACTCTTGGACTAGAGCCGACCCAATAGCTTTTTCATCGGCTGATAAATATAGTTTAAACGGCTTACCCGTTTGAGGGGGAACCAGGACTGGGGGCGAGACCAAGTATCGCTTGATGTCTTCTAACGCCTTGCGCTGTTCTTCTCCCCAAATAAATTCTTGGTCTGGCTTCAACTTCAGAAGTGGTGTGAACGCCTGGATCCGTCCAGATAGATTAGATATAAATCTTCTGATGAAGTTTACCTTGCCGATTAGAGACTGTAGCTCAGTTTTGTTCTGTGGGGCGACGACTTTGTTGATAGCCGCTATAGTCTTCTGATTGACTTCAATGCCTCGTTCGTGCACCATGAATCCTAAGAACTGTCCGGCGGAGACGCCGAAAGCGCATTTGTTGGGATTCATCTTAAGACCATGTTTTTTGGTGCATTCTAGGACCCTTCGCAAATCGGCTAGGTGTTCCTCGTGGCTTTTGGACTTGACCACAACGTCGTCTATGTAGATCTCCACCAGGAGGCCGATGAGTTTGTGGAAAATATAGTTCATGGCCCTCTGATATGTAGCACCAGCATTCTTCAACCCGAAAGTCATCACCACCCACTCGAATAGACCAAGATGGCCTGGACATCTGAAAGCCGTTTTGGGTATGTCCTCTTCGGCCATAAGTATTTGATTGTATCCGGCGTTCCCATCCATGAAGCTAATAATTTTGTGCCCCGCGGCAGCGTCGATTAGTACATCGGCCGTAGGCATGGGGTAGCCATCCATCGGTGTGGCCTGATTAAGATTTCTGAAATCGACGCAAACGCGCAGCTTCCCGTTTTTCTTATACACCGGTACGATATTAGAGATCCACTCGGCGTAACGACATTGCCGAATAAATTTTGCTTCAATTAGCCGAGTTATTTCGGCTTTTATGTCTGGTAAAATTTTAGGATTGCATCGCCGTGCGGGTTGTTGGTACGGCCGATACCCTGGTTTTATGGGTAGCCGATGTTCAACAATAGATCGATCTAATCCGGGCATCTCGTGATACTCCCACGCAAAACAATCCTTGAATTCTCTTAATAAATTTGTCAATTTACACTTGTACTCTGGATCTAAATTTGCACTAATAAAAGTCGGCCTTGATTTGGTCCCGTCACCTAAATCTACCATCTCTAATGAATCGGCCGACGTGAATCCGTGTCCCAGCTTTCCGTCTTCTCGGGCGAACTGATCCATCTATTGCGCTTCTTCGGAGCCGACTGCTTGGATCGGCTGTAGGCCAAAATCGGTGACCTTCAGGAAATCGGTTTCCCACACCCTACCTGATATGCACCTGACGGTTTCGCAGCTCCATTGCTGTGCGTCGGCTGCTGCGATGCTGTACGCGGAGTCGGCTTTGATCACCTCGATGTTATCGCCGACCCATTGTACTAGGCATTGATGCATAGTTGACGGGATGCAGCAGTTTGCGTGTATCCAGTCTCGGCCAAGAAGCATATTATAGGACCCTTTGCCATTAATGACGAAAAACGTGGTAGGAAGGGTCTTACTGCCGATGGTGAGGTCGACGCAGAGGGCACCGCGAGCGTTTGACACCTTGCCTTCGAAGTCCTTGAGCATCATGTCCGTCCTGGTTAGGTCGTCGTCGCTCTTTCCCAGCTTTCGGAGTATGGCATACGGCATGACGTTGACGGCAGCTCCCCCGTCGACCATCAATTTAGTGAGGGGGCGACCGTCAACATGCCCTTTAAGGAACAACGCCTTCATATGTTGTCGTTTGTCGTCTTCGGGCTTTTCGAACGTGGCCATCATTGGTTCTAAAGCCAACCGTGCTGTTTGTTCCTCTATCGCCGACACGTTCTGTTGATCGGCAGGGGTCATAAACTCCATCGGCAATATGAAAACCATACCGATTTCGGCTGCCGATTCGTCGCTCGCCGACTCGTCGTTGCCCTTGTCGTTTCTTTTGGGGCGCCACACCCGAGGCCTTCCTTGCTTTTTGTCCATCGCGCTCTCTTCTTCTTGCTGTTCCCATTGGCGGAGGCGTTGGACTCTCCGTTTTTGTGATTTGGTTAAACCGTCGGGGCACCATCTGGGGTTTATTGGCCTCCCTTCTTTCCCGGCGTGTTCCCATTCCGGTTCGCGTCCTAACGGGTTCTCGTCCATTACCCGAGCATCGGCCATGTCTTCGAGCCGGCTGTGAACATTGGCTTTGGTATTTAATTGATCGTGTCGATCGGTCCTGCCCCCCTGCCTATTATGGCTTCTACCTTCTGACCGATCATATCGGTCACTTCTGCCCCCCAGCCGATCACACATGGAAGGGCGCTGATCATCTGGGTTGCGCCGATTCCTGCTGATCGGTTCTGGCCTTCCGTCTCTGGAGCGAGACCTTGTGAACGGCCGATTGCTTCGATAGGGACCGTTGCACTCTGGGCAAGTATCGGCTGATGGAAGCCTGAGGTTATTTTCCCAACAATGGATGAAGAATGGGCATCTCCAGTGTTCCTCGTGCCGACGCATTGCTTCCTCTCGGGACCTCGATCGTTCATGTTGGCGCTGGTATTTTTGGAGCAGGAACTGGGAAGTAATGCGTGGTCCTTCTGACTCACCGTCATCGGCCTCCATCCGTCGCTTCCCCTTGATGTCTTCAGGCGTGACTTGATTCCTGGGATCGACAGCGCCACTCCTTTTTGCCGATTCGGACGTCAGCACTTTTGTCTGGAGGGGGTTCTTACCCGTATCCACCATGTTGGTAGGAAAAGGGTGTTGATCAATCTTCATTGGTTTGGCCGGTTTTGCCGGCACTTCAAATTTGAGTCTGCCTTGCTCAATGGCCGACTGTATTTGTTGTCTGAAGATTTTGCACTCATTGGTATCATGTGACGTGGCATTGTGCCACTTGCAATACTTCATCTTTTTCAACTGTTCGGCAGAGGGTATCGTGTGGTAAGGAGAGAGTTTAATCTGTCCTTCCTGGAGTAGAAGGTCGAAGATTTTGTCAGCTTTAGTAGTATCGAAACCGAATGCCTCCGGCTCCTTTTTGCCGAACGGGCACGATATCGGCTTCTTTCCCTTAATCCACTCTGCAAGTCCGATGTCGGCGTCTTCCTCATCCTCTATTTCTTCCAGGAATGCCACTTTCTTCTGGAAATTCCTTCTTGGATCGAATGGACGCACCTCTTGCCCGGACAATCGGTGGACGATCTGGCTCAGGCTCTCGAACTCTTGTGAAGCATATTTTTCCTTAATGTGTGGTAGCAGGCCTTGAAAAGCTATATCGGCCAACTGTGCATCGGTTAGAGCCAGGGAGTAGCATTTGTTTCTGATTTCCCGAAACCTCTGTATGTATGAGGGTATCGGCTCATCACTTCTTTGCCTGAGGCTAGTCAAATCAGACAGCTTCATTTCGTGGACTCCCGCATAGAAGTACTTGTGGAACTGCCTCTCTAGATCGGCCCATGTGATAATCGAGTTTGGTGGCAAAGTGGTGAACCATTGGAAAGCCGATCCAGACAAAGATGACGAGAACAACCGTACCCGCAGGGCATCTTGCGTAGCTGCTTCTCCGCATTGGATGATGAATCTATTCACATGTTCCACGGTAGAAGTATCATCCATTCCGGAAAATTTAGTGAAATCCGGGACTTTGTACCGATGGGGAAACGGCAACAAGTCGTACGTAGATGGGTATGGTGTCCTGTAGGTATAAGTTTGCACCTTCGGCTTCAGTCCGAATTGTTCTTGCATTACCTCCGCGATTTGCGCCGTCCAATCCGGTTGTTGCTGGGGAATAATTGGCGGCGGAATCGGCACATGTTGATAAATCGGAGATTGAATAAAAGGAGGTTGATGAAAAGGTGGTATCTGAGTATAAGCCGGCGGTGTAGTGAAGGACGGCTGCTTGTATGAACCACTTGTTTCATCATATAGCATGAGCTCTGACGTCTTGTTGACCTCCGGAGCGATAGGCTGGTATGGTGGTATGATCGGCCGAGTGGCCGTTTGGGAGGGTGTCTGGAACGGAGGATTTCCTTGGCTGACCGATTGATTCAAACCGGTCGTGTTTAAGGGTGCCCCCCAGGGTAAAGGAATGACTGGAGGGAGTGGTGCAGTGGAGCCGTATCCCAAAGGAGTTGATGACGTAGAAGCACCAGATCCTCCGACAAGAGGATTGGATCGGCTGTGAAGCCTGATAAGCCTGATTTGGTGGAATTGGCTGAAAATACGTAGGCCCCCTGTACCCCTGTGGTATACCTCCGGTGAAGGAGTTGACAACAGCATTGTGCACCATGTTTGAAAGTACCGGGGATTGGTTGATGAAGGCGTGATGAAGAGATTGCTGAATCATATCGGACATTTTGTCCGAATCTTCTGAAATCGTAATCTGGCGGGGAGTAGGGAAAGGAGACTTTTTAACAGTTTCCCCGCTCCTGGAACGACTGAAGGATTTCAAGCAAGTTTTCCGGACTTGCTCCAAATACTGATTCAGATCTTCTTTTTGGTCGTCCTTTAGATCTGCTTCCGTCACTTCGATGACGTTATCTTCGGAGACTTCAGCAGCTTTCGACATGACAGCGGTTGTAATGGTCCCACTGGGCGTGCCAAAAGTGTGTTGGCGCTAGAAATCGGTCAACCGAATCCCAGCGACCGACACACGACCCGGGAGAATCTGCTTAGCTCCTGTTCGGGTGAATGCCCTGGTGCGGTTCGCGCGGCGTGCCAGCCAATCTGACCTGTTGATTGGCAAGGAAGAACACGTGTCAAATTCAGTAACCGCGATCGGCTAAGTTTCCGATCGAGATAGCTTATCGGCAGACCGGCCGATTTACTGTGATGATAAAATCGGCTATAAGACAGCACGATCCCTGTAGCCTCGTAAACAGATAGATACTAAAGCAATCGGTACAAAGCTTATGAAAATAGTACTAGGAAAAGATCTAATCGGCAACGAATGGATCTAACAATAGAGAGCAAAGAAAGCCGATACTACCGATTCCTAGCAGGATAACTGGTGATAAAAACTAGAAAAACAGGTAAAAACCTATGAATCTAGTCGATATCGATAACTGATGAATAAATCTAAACGAAACGACAGCGATGCGCCAGAAGTTAAAGCTTAGATGTTACTCGATAAACGGAACTTACAGAATCGGCTGGAGATCAAGACGATGCAGCCCGGCCAATCCGCACGAACTCGTGAGAAAGAAAAGTAACGGCGAAGTCGCCTGCTCGAAAGTAAGTACGAAGAATAAAGTAACTTGTTGTATTGATTGATTGTTGTGTCTACAGATTTACAAAGGTAGCTATTTATAGCCCCGTACACATAATCTTCTTAACCGACTAGAACTCTATCTCTAATTCAAACAGAAAACAAACATCTACCAGCATAATCCGTGCTAAACCAACTACCCCACACTTCGTGGGCTGAACTCCACCTTATCCCTCCATTTTTCCAAGCCCATACAGGCCCACCTTAGTCCACCTTCCTGATCGGCCGATTTCTCATCAGCAAAGGATTGCCGATTGGGAACCCGGCGTATTCACTCTGAAGGGAAGTAAAAGCCACTTGACCGATTCCGCACTGTAGCACCTTTTGGCCGATTCCCATCCAAACCCCTTCAATTTCTTTCTTCTTTGGCGCCGATTCTACTGATGACGAAATCCGGCGTCAACACCTATACATACATATACGCTCGTATTGTATGCATGTCGTATATATATTTCATGACAGTATATGCATAATATAACTAATATATATACAATTCTTAATAGTTTATACACATCAAACTAGTATTTATATAATTACTATATATATAATAATTTGTCCACTTCATTCTTAGGATCCTTCTATCGTTGAGCTCCTCGGTTTGGCTATTGAATGTCCATCGTAATGAAATTCTCCGTGGGGATTTACTCATCCACCAGAAATGCTATGAGACCTTCTTGGACTACCTGAAGCCTATGACAAGATTTCTATGGTATATTAACTAATTCAATGAGCTATTCCATAAACTAAATTGAATTATGGATGTACTAACTAAGTAGCCAAAAATTTAATAAAAATAATTCTATATTACCCTAAATGAAACTCAGTTAAACAATTATAAATTACCCCAAAGCTAATGAAGCTAAAAATGATGGATAGAAGTTGAAAGAGAAGGTTGAAATGGCACAAACTCACCTTATGTATCCACCTCCTCGAGAGAAATCAAGAGCAAAACCTTCCTCAGATTTGGTATTTTTGAGCTTTTCCCAAGCAGTTAACCTAGGATGTAGTAATTCATAAGAAGAATGAAAAAACAATCAAACTCAATTATATATTAGTTCAATCAAATTCATTAATTGAAACTATGGATGTAATAATTAATAAGTAGGGAAAATATAATAAAAACCAATTCTATATTACCCTAAATGAGAATCAATGGAACCATGGATGTAATAATTAGTAAGAAGAAGGGAAAAATCAAACTTAATTAACTATTAAGATAATCAACTTCATTAATTAAAACTATGGATGTAATAATTAATAAGAAGGAAAAATATAATCAAACTCAATTCTATATTACATTAAAATAACAAACATAGTTTATTCACAAAAATAATTCATTTCTTGTTTTTTCTCTCTCTTCCCTCGTCTCTCTCCTAGTTCTAGATCTAGATGACAAGCTAGATATGATGGATAGAAGTTCAAGAAGAAGGTTGGAATGGCAAAAACTCACCTTGTATAGCCATCTCCTCCAAGAAAATCAAGAGCAAAACCTTCCCCTTAGATTAGGTGTTTTTGGAGCTTTTCCCGAGCTCCTCTCGGGCAAGCTGTAAAGGGAAGGTTGCTTGGGGTATTAATAGCATATATACATAATAATTTTTCCCTTAATTCTTAGAATCCTCCCGACCATAGTCTTCCGGTTCAACAATTGAATGTCCATCGTGAAATTCTCCATGGGGAAATATCACCTCGTCGCACAAAAATCCTAGGACCGCTTCTTGGATTGTTCAGGTCCTATCTTCCTCCAGGAGTGCTTCCCTAATCACGATCATATGTAATTTGCAAATATATAAATGTTAAACCAACAATTAAATACAAAGAGAAAATGATTATATTAGTTATTATTAATAGTTTTATTTTACGTATTTTCATATCATCTGATAGCATCTTATCCTTGAGGAAAGGGTAAATGTGCTCACAGACGTAGTATCCACATAAATTGTTCCCTTTTCCTGTCTCAAACACTTTAGTGGAAAAAATAATTATAAAATATTCTTGTTGTAGAAGGTACAAAATGTTTAAACTCAATCTATGACCCTTGCAGATGAAACGCACAGCAGAGCGGGCGGGCGCAGTATTTGCTGAACACTAAAAGGACAATAGAGCTAGCTAGGCTTTACTACCTTCATGGCAGCGGGGACGGCCTCACCTATGGCCGTGACCTCAAGGAGCTCTCATCAGTCGTCATCACCCTCCTCTTCCTGAGCTCATCACTTTTATTTAATTATTATTCCCTAATAGAATTAGATGCCTGGTGCCCTTGACGAGGATCAACATTCTTGGCATGTCCGATGGATCCGCCCGTCGGGTAGTGATGTTTTCTTCTGTTAAGAAGAGACTCCCTCGCTCCAAACTCGATGGTCACCAGAAAACAAGCAGTGTACTAATGGCGCATTCAGCTGGAAAGAATCTCTCTGCCGTTCTCCTACTCGTCGCCATTGCCGCCGTTGGGGGTACGTACACGCGTGCACATGCATCAACTACGTACATGTCGTTTGATCAATCTTTCTTTAAGATAGCTAAAAGTTGTTGATAAATGAACGTTCATGCCTGCACAGGTTGGATCCATGCAGCAGAGTCGGCGTCGGTGTTCTATCGTCCTTGCAACGATCACCTGAGTGCCAATTATAAAGGGCCGTGCTTTGGATTGTTCAACGACAAAGCCTGCGACCGTGTATGCTTAGAGGAAAGCGGCGACAATATGTCCGGCTCCTGTGGCTATTTGCAGTGCTGGTGCCAAAACAGATGCACCTCTGAGACTGTTGCTGCTGCTAGCGCTCCGATCCTCACCTGAACAAACCATCCGATCCGTGCATCATCCCGGCCTGGCCCGGCCCGGCCCTCGTGTAATAATAATATATAACACTGTACGCTTGCAAGTTGATTGTTTTCTTTTTTGTCAGTAATCTCATTGGTGGAAAATCCACCTTTAGTCCCTATTGGAGAAAGTCAAATCTCTTGAATATCCGACCAGGAACAGCTAGCAGTAGCACATTGTTTGTTCAATAATTTTCCGCTGTTAAGATGCGTAGTAAAGCTCAATCATGCTAGGATTTACTGGTAGAAAACTCGTTTTCCATGCGCCCTTTTTTGTCCCGGTTTAAAATAGACCCGGAACAAAAGGGGATGCGTCACGGTAGGCTGGAATAGGACGGAGCTTTACTCCCGGTTGGTATTTGCAACCGGGACTAAAGGTCCCCTTTTATCCTGGTTGTAACGCTAGATTCCAGGCACCGACGGCGCCACCCCTTTGAAGCGCCATCCTTTTGTCCCGGTTGGAGTTACCAACCGAGACAAAAATATTACTCTCGGTTGGTAATTCCGATTGGGACAAAAGGGTGGTGCTTGTCCCGGTTGGAGGCTCCAACCGGGAGTAAACTTCAACCGGGACAAAAGGAGGTCTTTTTTGTCTCGGTTGGAATTTTAAACCGGGATAAAAAATCATCCCCCATTAAAACCCAAGGGAGAGAACTTTCTTCCTCCTCTAGCTGGAGCCAGTCCGCTACTCCACAAAGACGCTTTACCTCCTGGCGCCGAAGAAAACCTTGGGGAGGTGCTGTCCGAATTTTTTTCCTTATTTCCGTGGGGATTTTGCTCATCCAAAGTGTTGTGAAGGTTAGCTACTTCATCCTCCCGCTCATTTGTTGTTGTTATGCTTTGTTTGCTTTAGAGATGGAGAAAAATGACTTTTCTTGTTAGAAAGAGGGAGAGTGAAGTGGATTTGTATTTATATATGTTTTCGAGCTAGAATGTGATGGACAGTTTTCTTGATGTGTGGAATGGAGATGGATAGTTTATTTGCTAGAATGTGAAGTACAAAATGGAGATGATTTTGAGATCGAATGTGAGGGAGATCATGGAGAGTAAATGTGAGGTAGAATGGATAGAATTTCAATATTAGTTATGAGGAAAAAATTAGTATGTGTCATATATAGTATGTATCCTTACAGCGGTTTAAGAATGATGCTACCCTTGTCTAGATGGTTTATCTTGTCAAATTTAATATAGTTTTTCAAATCCGTACTTGTTGAACTTGCATACTGTGTTCATCTTGGCGAGCATGTTCTCCGCTGAGCGGCAACGGACATCAAGGAGGAGCTCCGATTCTATGAGAAAGAGTGGCAACAGACATTGTGGAAGACCGTGTCCCCTTCCTTGTAGAATCAGAGCTCTTTCATGGCGACATACGTACGATGCTGCCCATTGGAGAAATGCTCGCCGAGATGATCACGGTCTACAAGTTCAACAAGTATGGATGGTTATTTATTTAAACATGTTTTTGAGCTAGAATTTGATGGATATTTGATAACTTCAAACCTAGCAATGTCATATAGAAATGTTACTATCCTTGAGGTGGCAAATCCTACAGGAGTTCACTTCCCTACTTCCGGTATCGTCATGCCAAAAGGCAATTAAAGCAACGGAGCACTTCTGAGCATAGTAATGTTATTTCCTTGTTCTAATTGATTTTGTACTAGTCATGAATAATTCCTAATTCTACTTACATACAATGTAGGTTATCAACAATAGTAGATGGCTTAAATGAGTTATCGCAGATCTAGGTGGTACCACTCCTAGAGTGCGAGCTGATGTAGTTGGTCCACTTAAAAGACAACACATCTCTTTTCAAATACCCATTCGAGGAGCACCACCAGGGCAGCCAAAGTCGATGGTTGCAATTGATGCATCGGGTCGAGCATCACCAACTAAGACAAGTTTTAAAATAAGGGTGCTTGAGGAGGGAAGCAGTAGTGTGATTATGACTGCTGTGAGACTATGTCATTTGAATCGATGTGACATGGTATAGATCTAATCATCCTTGTATCTTTAATTAATGTTATTCTCTTCTTTTAGGATCTCTATATTCAAATCTTTGCGGCAATAAGCTTTGAAGCGATTCTGGAGCAAGTTGTGGAAAGGTTGCGATATAGACACAGCGTTGGATTACCAACACGCAATAGAGATTTCATGCCCCAGACTAATCTCAAGCAACGGATACACCATTATTTGAGATTTATGGTATTTCAAATTCATATCAGTTTGAAGCGCTAGAGAGTGCACTAGTTCTTGCTCTAACTTATATGATGACATTCTAGACTTTAAGATTGCAGATATGAATTATGCTCCCTATCTTTATAAGCGATCCGGACTAAGCTTGTAGTATGCATGGATGTAACATTTATCTTTTGTATTTTAACTTCTCTATAAGACAAGTAATGTTGTATGAACTTAAGTATTTACTTTTCTTATGTATATTTGAATTATTATCAGAAGTGGTTCTCTCTAAGATCTCTAATGTAAACATAGTTACATGTAATTAAATTTATTGTTTAATATTTGTATTATCTTATCCTTACAAATGTGTGTTGTCTTATCCTTACAAAATTTGTGTTATCTTATCCTTACAAATTTTGTGTTGTCTTATCCATACAAAATTTGCATTATCTATTATCATATTTTTTGTGGCGGCTCTACTATGAGGGTAACCAAATCGTCGCTTGTCGGGCCTACCCTGTTGTCGCTTCGCTCATCAGGCCTATTTTGTTGTACAAGTTTAGAGGAGGGCTGTCTTCCAAAAGTCATATTTGTTATTGTGCAAAAGATGATAAAAGTAATGTGTTGTGTCCTAAACATGTTTCAAAGACACAATCATGTTTTTTGTTTTCTACTTAATTGAAACAAGAATAATATTCCAGCAAGAATAACATTCCTCCTAGCTTTGAAGTTAGCAAAATTCCATTGCAAACCTTGATGTTGGTAGTTGTAGAAAGCATCATTGTGGACATCTTTTGGGCTTACGCAATCAAAATTTACAACCCATTTAGTACTGCCATGAGGACTTCAAATGATCTGTTGCATGAGCTACCATGACCTTTGTCCACAATGACCTTGAATGCAAACAATCTTTACATCAAAGTTGTAGTGCTTAATAAGATATAAAATTTTATAGTTGACAAATATTTCATTTAAAATCATTTAGCAGCCCAAAACTTCATTATAAGGTTACGAAAGAAACACGTTCCGCCACGCCAGCGATCCATGTCTCCAAAATCGAGTTCTCCCATTGGTCTAAACCTTCTATTCCTAGATCCCTCCCCTCCTATCCCTTTCCTCTCCGTCTCTCCTTGTCCATTACTCCGACCATCTTCCAAATCTTCCAAGGGCGATAGGAGGGCATGGCAGCAGGCACTCCGGCACCAGGCCAGTTCCTCCTCCCTCTTCCCCGACGGCACGGCACCTTCATCCCCCCCAGCGGCCGGCTCCTCCTCCCCCTCCCCCGATGGCGCGGCACCTCCCTCTCCTTCAGCGGCCAACCCCTCCTCCCTCTCCCCCTGCGGCACGGTACCTCCCTCTCCCCCAGCGGCCGGCTTGTCCCTGTCCCCGGCAGCAACGAGGGTGGCCACCAGCGGCGGCGCGGGTGCCTGGGCGCTCAGGGGTGGCGTGGACGACCAACGGTGGTGGCACAGGTGGGGGCGGCATGGGTAGCCACCAGCGGCAGGTTCGTGCCAGTTACCTCCTTGGCGTCGCGGAGTCGTTTGCGTGCGCTGCACACGGTGGTGGCGTGCAAGCTGGACCTGAACGAGCTCCCGCCAATGGGTTGCCTCGCGCTGGAGCACCGCGTGGCGACGGGCGCGTGCATGGAGGAGTACGGCGCTGTGGTGGAGCTGCTAGCGGACCTAGCGGCACACGGGTTTGAGGACGTAGGCCGCCCTAGGAGCGTGAAGGCGGGGCTGTGCAGGGTCAGGAAGTCGGGCGGCGGAAGTTGCGGGACGATCGGCGGCCTATGGGCGACCGTGTTTTTTATTATTAAAAATCACTGTGTTGGTGGGCTACCTAACCACCTGCCAGTACAACCATTTGTGGCGAGCACTCGCCAGCACATAGAGCCATTTGTGCTGGCTCAAAATTGCTGGCAGGTGCTATGCGTGCTAGCACAGAGCCATTTCGCCCTCCAGCAAAAATCATTTTTGGCGTAGTGGCCAAGGGGGTTTGATTCCTCTCCTTACCTCGGGCTGAGGTGGCTCCGTGACGGCCGGCAGGAGACTGCGGGAACAGCACTGGAAGTATGGGAGCGAGGGGAGTTGGCCGGGAAGCTCGATGGTGGAGTCAAGAGCGGAGCGGAGGCCCTTTTATAGGCTGGAGGTGAGGGGGAAGGGGCTGCTGGCGGGCGTTGCACAGGAACGGCGGAGTTAAAGGCAGCTGGAATGCTCGGGCACATGAAGCGCACAAGGCGGTGGCGTGGCGAAGTGGAGCTCTGTGTGCGCGGCGTGGCAGGGTCGTGCTCGCGCGGCGAGGTGAACAGGGACGCGGTGGCGTGCTCAAGCGGCGATGCGTGTGGATGGCGTGGTGAGCGCGGTGCGGGTGCTGGTGTGCGGGGCTACGGCACGGCGCGTTTGCGAGCGCTGGGGTGCGGCGGGCGTGGTGAGCACGGGCACACGGCGAGTGGCGGGAGTGCAGGTGCGCTCTGGCATGACGTGCTGGGGCGTGCGGCGTGCAAGAGCGAGGCCAGGGAGCGCAGCAGTGGTGAGCGTGGCTAGGGCATGGCGTCGCGGTGCGGGGAGCTGGCGCGGTGCGTCGCAAGCGTGCGCTCTGGCGCACGGGGCCGGGTGCTGGCGCTGTGTGAGGGAGCGGCAGGGGCCAGCGCGGGGGCAGCTGTGCGGGGTAGGCGTGGGCCTGGGGAAAAGCTAGGCACTGCTAGGGAACAGGTGTGGGCCCGGGGTGCAGCGCCAGGCGCAACGTGCAGGGGCCAGGCGCTGGGAGCATGCATGTAGTGTTCTGTACTGCAATTAGTTTTGTAATTAGTCTATATTTAATACTCCTAATTAACATCCAAAGATTTGATGTGACGGGTGTTAAACTTTAATAGGGGATATCCAAACACCCCCTTATTAGACTTTAGCACACAGGTAGCTGTGTTCTTGGTCTGCGTCTTTGTCTCACACTTTTATGCAGGTAGTTTGTTCGTAGTGCACACATGGAGATGCTCAAGTGCGTTGGGCACAGAGAGGTGACGAAGGCACGGATATTATCTGTCCAGATTTATCAACTATGCACTTCGTTTTACAAGTTGTACAAATATTAACATCGCTAAGGATCGGACGTCCGGAATAAAAAAAAAATCTGACAGTTCGAGATACATATGTTTCAATAGTTGATTTTCGATATTGCAACTATTATTTTCGCATGTTTCACTATGAATATTGCATGAAACATAATGTTCATATATATTATGGTGGGAATTTTTCTATTCCACAGTCAAACGACTTAAGTAGATTTTTCGTATATTTTTCAATGTTGCACGTATAGATTTTCAATGTTACAGATATTTTGTTTTCGATGTTGCAACGGAGTGTCCGTCCGGACGCTAGCAGCGCTCTATTAACATTATATTGGTGCAAGTAAAAACTTGGCACCAATTTTAAAAGAGCAAACACTACCGGGCAAAGTAAGAGCACAGAATCAATTGATATATGTGTCTCGATCACTCTCATGGAACTGGACAAGGAGATTGAGGTAAGCAGGTACACTCAATCACTC
Organism: Setaria italica; assembly: GCF_000263155.2. Lineage (NCBI taxonomy): Eukaryota > Viridiplantae > Streptophyta > Magnoliopsida > Poales > Poaceae > Setaria > Setaria italica. The sequence goes on along the minus strand of NC_028457.1, from coordinate 35,490,099 downwards.
ATGACGTACCTGCCGTAGGTGCGTCCGCACGTAGCGGCCGGCATTCTTGCCAATTCCGATGGATCCGCCCGTCGGGTAGTGATGGTTGTTTTTCATCAAGATTGTGTATATATGCTCGCTCGTGGACATGTAAGTGATTGCAAAGGAAGCAATGGCGCCCTCACGAAAGAATCTCTCTGCCGCCGTCCTCCTGCTCGTCGTCATGGCGGCCGCTGGCGGTACGTACGTGTGCATGTGCATGAACTACGTCCGGTGATGTCGTTTGATTAATCTTGTACTCCATCCGTTTCAAATTATAGATCAATTTCAAATTATACATCATTTTAACTTTTTTATATGCACATCGGTCACCCTTTACTTAACGTTTAGGCCTAAAATATACATATTTATGTATATAAAAGTCAAATATGTTAGAAAGTCATAACACTTCATATACTTATGATACTAATTAGTTTAGTGTTGATTGTGGTAGTTGTAATCCTCCTATTGACTAAATTATGAATTAAATGATCATTTAGCTCATATAACCACGTTTAACTCGATTATGTTCAGACGGTTTAGTCGGTTTTAACGGTCCAACCGTTTAATTCACCTAAACAATACGGGAGACCTCTGTTTAGCATTTAAACGCTGTCTAAACGGATTAAACGGCCGTTTATGCAATTAGTGACACACACATATATGTTTATGTGTAGATACATAGTAAATACTATTAATTAGTACCTATAAATTAGGACGAAGGGAGTAGCTAAAAGTCGTTTGATACGCACCTTTAATTATTTGATCGACGACGTTCTTGCATTTATACTACTCGTCCCTCTATCCCAAAAATTAAAGAATACTTTGCCCTAATTCTATTTATAACAGAGTTGGCGTCTATTGGGGTCTACGCTTGCGACCACTACCAGAGCGGCACTTACGAAGGGCCGTGCTTCCATGGTATTAACGAAGTGGACTGCACTATCTCATGCAAAAGCGAAGGAAGAATCAACAACGTCGAAGGCTACTGTATTGATTATAGGTGCTGGTGCTACGCGTCGCCTTGCGACGGCCTCTAATTGAGATCATTGGCTGCTGCTAGCGCTCCAATGCAGCCACGACGATACAGTGATCCTTTTGCCTGCAGGTGGTATTTCAAGGTGGCATTCCTTGAAAGAATAATGATCGGAACCTTCTTCCCAGCACTCATATAACCCGGTAGTATTGAGATCTACTCTACCCTACCGGTAGCTTACTTATGCTGTAACAAATAAAATTGTGGTGTTTCTCCGTAAATGCATGTTGTGGATTTCAACGATGAAAACTTAAAAGGCCAAATATAACGTTTGGAACCCTCTGTATCAAAATATTTATCGCCATTAACTTCTTCATGTAACTTTGACTATCTGTACCAAAAGCCATCGAGCTTTAGTCTGGTTGGACCAATCAAGACTAAAGCCCCCCTCCCTATCCCAGTTGTAACGGCTAGAAAATCTGGTACCGACGCCAACCCAAGGGGGGGGGGGTTCGTTGTCAGATTTCCACGCGGCCCTCTCTTCACCTTCCTTATCATCCCAGAACCCAGAACTGACCTTCCATCGAACCCCTTTAGTCCCGGATAACATTGAACCCGTGACTAAAGTGGCTTTAGTCCTGGGTTGAAAATGTGTTACCAAAAGCTACCGCGGCGGAGCTTTAATCTGGTTGGACCAATAAGGACTAAAGCCCCCCTTTAATCCTTATTGTAACGGCTAGAAAATCTGGTACCGACACCCACCCAAAAGGGGGTGTTGGTGTTATATTTTCATGCGGCCCTCTCTTCACCTTCCTTATCATCCCAAAACCCAGAACTGACTTTCCATCGAACCCCTTTAGTCCCGGTTAATATTGGTCCCGTGACTAAAGTGATTTTAGTCCCGGGTTAAAAATGTGCCACCAAAAGTCCCTCAACGCGGGCACGGTGACCGGGTGGGGGGGTGTTTTTATATATTTTTTCGAAAAAGTTTGCCGAGTATTTTTTGGCACTTGGCAACTCTTTGCCGAGTGCCCGACAAAAAAACACTCGGCAACTTAGCATTTGCCGGCAGGAAGTTTGACGAGGACAACACTCGGCGAACCTCTTTGCGGTGTTTAGGGCTTTGCCGAGTGTCCGGTTTCTGAATCCCGTAGTGGTGTTCTCAAAGACTTCGCGGGTAATGGGAGGCACCTTGTTGTCGTTGATCGCCGCGTTGCTGTAGAAGATGTCGAGATCTTGGCCATAGGCTATCCTGGCCTCGTCGACCGGCCGCTCGCTGAATCTGCTCCGGCTTGCGGACGTCGCAGAACTTTGCGCGAGCCACTTTCACTTGCGTGGCATTGTTATGGGTCTGGTTGTAGGTCCTGTTGAGATCCTCTGCTATCTTTTCGCAGGAGCGGTAATTGGTGCCGGCGAGCAAGACCCTGGCGCCGTGTTCGACGAACTTTCTGGCAATTGCCTCGCCTCATTTACTGGCGGCGCCAGTGATAACGGCAACCTTCCCAGCAAGCCTGCATTTGTTTCAACCGTGACAACTTAGAACCCCGGCCTTTTTATAATTTGATTTTGACAGCTTGAACTCTGAACAATATTTGGAACTGAATATTCCACTTTGAAACACATTTGACACATAATTCAGTTCTAATATGAAATCTTATTATTATTAACTAGAGGGTTCTTTTGGAGCCTCATTACGCACTAGAAAAAAAGGTATTAAAATATTTCACAAAAATCAGAACATCATGACATCAATTCAGTAGCTCTAATTATTATCCCTATGATCCATTATCTCTTTCTAATAAATTACTCACCTATGCCACTATATATAACAATAGTATAAAATAATCTCCTAAATTTATATTTAAATTACCGACCTCTCTGACATTATAAAAGGTAATCTAAATCAAAGTAGGATTATTATTGCCCCCAACATTCAGTCCTAATGTGTAATGTTCCCTCCAATGTATTTCTATATCATGTCAGGTTGACATGTGGTTCAACAAAACTGGAACGTTCAGTTCAAATAAAATATGGTTGTGACTATCAAAATTAGAAATAGGTCATCCAAATTGTCACGAGCGGTTAAACCTAGATTTGGTGTTTCGGAGCTTTTCACGAGCGGTTAAACCTAGGATGTAATAATTAATAAAAAAGAATAAAAAAAATCAAACTCAATTATATATTAATTCAATCAACTTCATTAATTGAAACTATCGATGTAATAATTAATAAGTAGGAAAAATATAACAAAATTCAATTCTATATTACCCTAAATGAGAACCAACTGAACCATGGATGTAATAATTAATAAGAAAGGAAAAATCAAACTCAATTATGTATATAATCAACTTCATTAATTAAAACAATGGATGTAATAATTAATAAGAAGGAAAGATATATCAAACTCAATTCTATTTTACATTAAAATGACAAACATAGTATTGTGATGGTTATAATATGACCATAGAATTTTATTCACAAAAATAATCTATTTCTATTTTTTTTCTTTCTTCCCTCCTCTCTTTCCTAGTTCTAGATCTAGATCTGGATGACAAGCTAATGAAGCAAGGTACGATGAATAGAAGTTGAAAAAGAAGGTTGGAATGGTGCAAACTCACTTTATATAGCCATCTCCTCCAAGGAAATCAATAGCAAAACCTTCCCCCTTAAATTTGGTGTTTTTGGCTTTTCCCGAGCTCCTTTCGGGCAAGCTCCAAATGAAAGGTTGCCTGAGGAAGAAGATGAACTGGGGCATCTATGGCATGTTCTGTGCTGGCGGGCGACATAAGCCCACCGCCAGCATAGATGGGGTGATCTGTTCTGGTGGGTGCTTGTGTCGCCCGCTAGCACGGTGGCCACTGTGCTGGCGGGTGCTTGCCCGACGGCACAAGGAAAGCTTTGTGCTGCGGGTGCCAATCAAGTCCGTCAGCATGCTAGAAATCGTTTCTGGCATAGTGTCGCTCTAGCTCGACGTCATCAAGTCTGCACCTCTCTTATGTGCTGTTCATATTGAAATAGGATATTAATTGAACATTCAGGAGCTCTCATTCTGAATGGCTGAATATCTACTAGTACCAGAACATCGGGTGTTCCTGCCAGCATGGAGCCTGGACGTTCACATTCAATTCTGAACATTCTGCAAACTTGCAATCTGAAATTCACCAAGACAACTACCTTGGAGTGCCAATCTGATAGCTAAGCTACCCATGAAACTGTGGAGGCGTAGGAAATTCAAGAAAATAAGGTGAAGTAGCTCTGAGCTCTGCATTCATCAATGCTGATGGCTGCTGTCTGCCAGGGCTGCCAGAGACAAACACATGACGATGTTGAATTGTTGATCAGAGCTTCCCTGTAACGGATCCTGAATTTTGCGCTACAAACTCGCAATAATTTGTTCAACCCTTCCACGAGCTGCGCCCAAGCACCGGGTGCCGCAGTTCAGCCGCCGGACGGAAGCGCGGCGATTATTGCCACCGGAAATGGCAAGATGCGACAAGTTGGACTTACAGCAGCTTCAATTTAGAAAAACTTGGGATATTTAATTAATTGCCATCGTTAGAAAATTAATTGCCATCGTTAGAAGTGGCCACTTTTACAATTTCGCTTAGGCCCCGTTTGGGTCCAAGGAATTGGAATCTATTTATGGAGTAGGCTAATTTATGTTGGAATGTGGCATTCCACAACTTTCCAAAGTTTAGATATAAGCCTATCTTAAATTCATGGGGTGGGAGATGGAAATTGATTCTATAGATTATGGTTATTAGAATGGAATTCAATTCTTATAGCACGCTCTTAGACTCGCTTCTCTACAGTAGAAGTGCAGCATACAAGTATCTCTCCCATATCACCAACTATAATATACAACTATATTCCACATACAATTATATTAGCTTAATTAATTTGTGTCTAAATTATGATTATTAGGATGGAATTCAATTCCAATGATCCAAACGGGGCCTTACAGAATTGCCACCGGAGAGAAGACGCAGTAACGGAATCGCCCTTTTTGCACTCGTGGCGCGACATGTCAGCGTGCCACGCTGGCCCGGGCACGAGAAATGACTCAGGTGCCCTCACCTATCTTCTTCCTCGGCTACTCCTCACCTATCTTCTTCCGCCTCCACCGTCACGCCTGCCCCGCAGACCCCAGCCGTCGGCCCTACCCCATCGACGCCCTCCTCTCCCACGGCTACTCCTCGGCTGCTCTCGCAGCGCCCCGCCACCCGAGCCCTGCCTCGCCACCGTCTCCAACATGACCTCCTGCGGGCTCTCCCCCGCCTCCACGGCATCCGCTCCACCGACAGGGCCGACGCCGTCCGCGCGCTCTTCCGCAGCTACGGCTTCACCGACGCGGACATCACCGAGATAGTCCGCCGGGCCTCGGTGGTTTTCACCCTCGACCCCGACCGGATCCTCCGCCCCAAGTTCGACCTCTTCGCCTCCCTCGGCGTCAGGCCGCGGAGGCTCTGAGCTGATCCTCCTCACGCGCAGCCTCGACAACCACCTTGTCCCCTGCGTCCAGTTCCTCCGCGGTGTCCTCGGCACCGACGTCGCTGTCCGTGACGCCATCTCCCGCACCCCACGCATCCTTCACGCTGACCTGGAGAAGAACATGATGCCCTGCGCCGTCTTGGACTCCCCGACGAGTTCATCTCGAAGCTCATGATGTGCCAGATGTTGTCAAGGCATATGAGGGTAACATCAAATTCCAAGGTTTCAGATAGCGGGGTGTTCCAGTTCCGGTTTGTAAAGTTGAGAACATTCTGATGATTTTGTTGGCCTCGTCAGGATATTTGAGTGTGCATCTACTGAGTTTTTCCATACAGAACTGTTTTTTGAGCATTTAAAAGTGAAAGCTTGTAGCTCTGTTTACAAAAGCTGCTGTCCAGGGTGCTGCATTCGTCTTCTACTCTGACTGCTGCGGCTTGTTGTTGAGCCTGCAGGTGGTGGTCGCTGGCCGCCGAGGACGACGTGCTCGAGGAGGAGTTGGAGTTGTCTCTGCCGGTTGCGTCCCCGCCCCCTCCCTCCGGCACGTCGGCGACGAAGTAGGGCCTGAAGCGCGATGGCCTGGGGGCGGCGCCGGCGGTGAAACTCTCGTGCCGTCTCATCTGCATCTTGGGGAAATCGAAGGGGTTGCTGCGCAGCCTGTGCTGGCCGAGCAGGAACGACGGGGCCGAGCCGGTGTCGTCGCAATGATGATGATGATGATGATGGAGGTCCAAGGGGTTCTTGGTCAGCACGGCGGGGATGTGGACGCCGAGGTCGATGAGGTTCCGGTGGATACTGCGCCTGAACATGAGCTTCTCCAGCTCCAGCGAGCCGATGCTCTGGATGCTGTGCTCGTCGTCCGCCGTCCAGGCCACGGCCGCCTCGACCACCACCTCCTCCCCCTCCTCTTTCTCGCCGCCGACGAGATGGTCCTCCGAGCTGGTGGCCAAGGACCCGTCGTCGTCTGCGCTGTCGTCCTCGGCGGAGGAGGAGCCAGCGGCGGAGGAGAGGTGGCGGATCTTCTTGTAGAGGTGGCGGTCTTCATCCTCTAATGCTGCCGCTAGCGGGACGGTGGGCTCGCTGTGGACGAGGACGACGCCGAGGAGGAAGGCCAGGCAGTGGAGACAAGGGCAGTTAGGGTCTTATCTCGTGGCCCCGGCCAGCGTGGCACGCTGACATGTCGCGCCACGAGTGCAAAAAGGGCGATTCCGTTACTCCGTCTTCTCTCCAGTGGCAATTTTGTAAGCAAAATTCTAAAAATGGCTTTCGAAGGTGTGCTATTTCTAACTGTGACAATTAATTAAATATCTCGAAAAACTTTGTTCAGGGCAAAAGTCACAGGAACGGCCAACAGAACTATATGCGATAGTTGTATTGGGAAAACAATCATCATGTCTTTATAATTTGAACAGGGAAAAATCTTGAAGAAATTTTGATTTTTCCAACTCTTATAAGGGCAGCCGTGGCGTCACGACCCAGGATCGGAACGATTAGGAGTCGAGTCCCTCTCGAGACGAAAACAAATTTTGTTGGCCCTGTACTGGCTGCCAAATGCCCGGCCCTGCCTGGCTCTCTGTCCCAATGCTCAAACTTGATCCTCCTTCTTCTGCGCCTGCAACCTCATCTCGGCAACAAAGGATCTGAACCGAACATTCAGCAATCTCCCAATCTGAACAACTGAATTTCTAGAAAAGCATCGAGTTTTCCTGTCAGCAAGGAGCCACACCCAATTCTGAACATTCCTCAAACTGGTATCAAAGCTTCCGTTTTTGGCCGTGCTTTTCTTACCCTTGTGCATGTGTCAAAGCTTCCGTTTTTGTGTTTCTTAGTCCTTTTACCGCATCTTTGTGCATTCCAGGTAGTTCCAACCCTTCTGTTGACAGGTATTGCAATCTTTGTAAATTTTCATGTTTGCATGTTGTAGCCGTCTCTAGTCCATGATCCGCTTCAATCATTCATCGCCTCAGCTCGCCGGAACGCCGCCGGCGCCTCCGTCACTCTGAACCCTCTCCTGCGCGTCTCGGATCGGATACCTCCATCTCCATGACGGCACCTTCAGCTTCGATAACACGCAGCAGAGCGGAGCTAGTGGCATCCGTGTCAGCAAGGGCCCCTCATCTTGTGTTAGGTGATAATCATTGTCATTCTCATCAGCACTAAACCGGCGCCAACATCCCACTGGCTTCGCATGCTTGTCCTCGTCCTCTTTCATGTTCTTCCTTGGCAAAGTGGAAACACTTTGATCCCCCTTTTCAGATATGCTTACGTTTCATAGGACTATAATTTTGAGCTTAAATTGCACAGCTTGCAAGGTGACCTTCACTGGAACAGTTTCAGTGAGATCGAGAGTGGGACACTGGACTATAGGCCACTATCCGTAGTGTTGCACTTCGTCCTCCCCTTGGTCGTTGGTCCTCACCGGCGACAAGCCAACAAACCAAGCCATGGGCTCCACGGAGCAGCACCATGGCGCCGCCGATGTCGTCATCGCTGCGCCGCTGCTCCCCTCGCCAGCACCGGAGCCGCCGCGCCGGAACATGTTCGCCTTCATCTGCGCCACGCTCGCCTCCATGACCACCATCCTCATGGGCTACAACCTCGCGCTGATGAGCGGCGCGGAGCTGTTCATGCGGGAGGACCTTGGGCTCACCGACGAGCAGGTCGAGGTGCTGTCGGGGTCCATGAACGTGTTCATGCTGGGCTCCATCCTCGCCGCCGGCTGGGCCGCGGACGCCGTCGGCCGCCGCGGCACCATCGTGCTCGCCAATGCCTTCCTCATCGCTGGCGCGCTCGCCATGTCTCTGGGCGGCAGCTACGCCGCGCTCCATGCCGCGCGGTCCGTCACCAGTGTAGGCGTCGGGTTCGCCGTCGTCGTGGCCCCGGTCTACGCCGCCGAGATCGCGCCGGCGTCCACGCGCGGCATGCTTTCCTCTCTGCCGGAGATCTTCGTCAACGCCGGGATCCTTCTTAGCTACGTCTCCAACTATGCCTTGGCCGGCCTGCCGCCGCGTTTTGGCTGGCGCGCCATGTTCGCCGCCGGCGTCGCGCCGCCCGTGCTGCTCGCCGCCGGCGTGCTCGCCATGCCGGAATCGCCTCGCTGGCTCGCCATGCGCGGGCGCGACGCCGAGGCGCGCGTGGTGCTATCTCGCACATCGGACACGCCGGCCGAGGCTGACGACCGGCTCAGGGAGATCAAGGACGCCATCGCGGCGACGCAGGGCAATGACGACGCCGGCGTTCGGAGGGACCTGCCGCTCTCGGGGCCATCATCGCCGACGACGATCCGGCGGATCTTCACCGACGTTCTTGCCCTCCAATTCTTCCACCAGGCCTCCGGCATCGACATCATCGTGTTGTACACACCGCTGGTGCTCAAGAAAGCAGGTATCTCGTCGAACAGATCCGTGCTCGCCGCCACCGTCGCCGTCGGCGTCGTCAAGACGGGTTTCATCCTCGTGGCCACGCTCTTCTCCGATCGTGTCGGCCGGCGGCCGCTCCTCCTCGTCAGCACGGCCGGCATCGCCGTGTCGCTGACCTCGCTGGCGATCACGCTGTTCGCCGCCAGCGTGACGACAGCCGCGAGCGTGCCGGCGGCGTGCGTCGCGTCCCTGGTGGCCTACGTCGCGGCGTTCTCGGTCGGCCTCGGCCCGCTGGCGCAGGCATACAGCGCGGAGATCCTGCCGCTCCGGCTGCGCGCGCGGGGCACTAGCCTGGGCACGGCGGTGAACCGGCTGACGTGTGGGGTCCTGAGCATGACATTCATCTCCCTCGCCAACACCATCAGCATGCCCGGGTGCTTCTTCCTGTACGCCGGTGCGGCTGTGGCCGCGTGGGTGTTCGTGTATGTGCGGCTCCCGGAGACGAGAGGACGGAGCTTGGAGGACATGGACCAGCTGTTCTCCAAGTGATCATCATCGACCAATAATGGGATGGTGCGAGTCAGCTGCTACTGGTGGATCGATCTTACCGACGTTAGTGATAGCAGTATTATTATCACCACACTTCGTATGAAGCTTTGCTACTCAAACAGAAAGTTTGTATGAAGCTTTCCTACCGATTCTCCTGAATCCTGATTTTCCATACATGTTCAGGGATCTTCGAGCATTTTAGCTGGTTTAACCATTGTTCTCCAAGATAACTCTGATTATATACCAGATCCATATGGCTGCATCGTGGTAAATTACCGAGAGAAATTGTGCTGAGGTAGCTGAAGATACCGAGTACGTATGGATGCCTTTTGCCTGTGCGCAAGAGAGTCGAGAGTGATCGATCCTGGGCCTGCGGATGGTTGCTTGGTTGCGTGGGTGCTGCTGTGCCCCAGCACCAGCAACAGAGGCCTGATGATGGTTGGTTGCGCGTCCCTCCGTCGCACGGCCGCGACGGCGTCTCACGCCGTCGCCACGGACGAACCCGGTCAGGCGTGTGCTCCCCGTCGCCCGCGCGTGCCCTCCCCTGGCCTGGCCATCACGCCCTCGTGCCACCCACCGTAGCGTAGCGGGCGGGATCGAGTCCATCGTGGTGAACGAGTCCATCCTACGGCACGTCGACGACTCGTGCAGCGGCGTCGCGTTGCCTTGCCGTCCGAGGCCAAGTCAAACCCTGCCAGCTCCACCGCTTTGCCTTGCCGTCCCGTCCCCCCCCAGGCCGCGGGCCCACTGAACCAGTCGGCGTCCACCCACACGCACGGCCCACGCGGTCCTCGACTTTTTTTTCTTCTATAAAACCCCCTCGCCTTGTCCGAATCCTCCCTCACACACACATCTGATAGCTCCTCCCCTCCGTGTCCCGTTGGCGGTCGGTGCGTGCTGCTCCCCCACCCCAACCGCCACCGCCACATCGTCACCGCCGCCCCCGCTCCGGCGACCCCGCCCGCACCGGCCGGCTACAACATGGTAAGCGCAAGCATGGCCCTCTCTCTCTCTCTCTTCCCCCCACCTCGGCTCGGCTCCGTGTGCTGCTGTCCTCTCGGGTCGGGAATTGAATTTCCGCGCGATTCAGTATCGGGCCCAGATCTCCCCGTGCGGGGGGTAGGCAGGCGGGAGATCTCGCCTTCCCCGCGGCCGGATCCAAGGGGGGCGGCGGGTTCTTCCTCCTGGGTCGGGTCGGTCCGTGGGGCGTGCGTGGGGCGTGGGGGGGCGGCGCGATGCCACCCGCCGGATCTCGCTCGGGGGTGGTCCGCTCCGCGCCTTCGCGTGGCGCCATGATCCGCGACGCGTCCGAGGATTGCGAGGTCAGGTGGGCTGGCTTTTGGTTCCTGATTCGAGATGGGTCGCTGCGAGCGGGATCGCTGCCGCAGGTCCCGCCGGATCAAAAGCTTCTCGCTTTCGTCGTTGCTGTATCTATCTCCATTCTCCTGCCATGTTTCGTTTTTAGTACCAATATATACCGGATAGGGAGAGGTGGCCCCGTACCTGTATGTAGCTGCTTGCTGTCCAGATCTAGTGCGATCGGTTTCCGGGCCTGATTCGGGGGGGAAAAAACAACAAAGGGACTCTCTGCCATCGTGTAGAAGGAATCATCCAGATCCTTGCCAACATGGATGGAGGGAAGTAGTTATGTGCTGCAGAGGACGATGTAGTAGGATCGCCGACATTGCCAATTTTAGGTTTCAGCAACCCTTTTTTGTGCATCTCAACTTTACCTGGACAGGGACGCGCAGCTACCATCTTGTAGTACAGTTTTGACATATGCGTGGGGATTGGGATGCACCTTTGATGATTTAGGGTAATATTCGCTGGTTGTTGAACTGCTGCATCTAATTTGGGATAGCATGTTGCGATGTGAAGATAGGAGCTGTTTGAGGTTACCACTTTTCCATAGTGGACCATCGATTAGTTTGGGAATAGGAATGACCAAATAAGAGAGCTTTATTCCTTTGTTGGAGGTGGACTGAACCCATGACCTAAGGTTCAGGAAACTGTTTCCGGATACCACTTTTGCATGGTGGACCATCGATTAGTTTGGGAATAGGTATGACTGAATAGGAGCTTTATTCCTTTGCTGGAGGTGGACTGCACTTGTTGACCCATTTCTTTGACTCAACTGCAAATGGCCTAAGGTTCAGAAAACTGAAACCTTTCCGTGTTTCTTCCATCCAATAAGGCATTGACTAATTGTAATGGCAGGGAGTCAACTAATTTGTGTTATGCATTCTGCTGGGATGATGTTGTTAATTTTTTTTTCCTTCTACCTCATCTGGCAACTGCATGGAATCTGAAAAACTACTGAAATGTTTGCAAATTGTTTGATGTTCTATATGTAAATTAGCTATCGGATTGACTACGAGTTTTCATATATGCTGAATGCTGGCTTTTGTGTGGACAGACTACCTCAAGGCGCCTTGCTGACAGGAAGACTGCAAAGTTCCAGAAGAACATCACCAGGAGGGGTTCAGTGCCTGAAACCACTATCAAGAAGGGGAATGACTACCCCGTGGGACCTGTAGTCCTTGGCTTCTTCATCTTTGTTGTCATCGGATCATGTATGCCTTCCAACCTTCTCTAAATCTCTTACCTGTTCTATTGTTATACGTTACTTTAGGATGCACATTTGTGTGCCCTTTTCCTTAAAAAATATCACCCATCAGTTAGCTTCTAACCTTCATGATCATGACTATAAACTCTTCCCTGTTCACCTGTAGTATGTGTAAAGTTTACACATCCTAAAATAGATTTCGTAAGTCCTGATTGAATTCTTGTTACTGGTTATGATACACTAAATTTTATGCTCGTTGTCATTACTCTAAAGCTATAGCTTATTACTGTTCTTGTTCTGTATGTTAGTATTATTACTCCTTTAGTATGCACTGTATACTCAAATTTGGTAGTCATTTTTGTTTCAATATTAGGATGCATCAGCTTACCAGCAAATCTTTAACTTGAATGGTTTTGAAAAAATGATATGGAATTATTTATCTATAGTCAGAGTCTGTGGGCAATCATTGCTTGCTGGCAGTAGTTCATGAGAAAGGAGCTACACTGTTAAGGCTATATGTACAATGCCAAGCCACCTACTTGTAAATCAAACGCTAAACATGTACCAAGTCTGATGCCAAATTGCCATCCATCAACTCTAAAAGGTTAAAACAGCACATGTATCCCGCATTTTTATCAAACAGCTGCATATGGGTGTGCCATTTCCGTGCTTACCCGTTTGACGCATACAGTTTGTATACCGTTGGATATGAACTAACAAGGTTGGCCTCTTTTACCTTTGCAGCGTTGTTTCAGATAATCAGGACGGCAACCAGCGGCGGGATGGCTTAAGAACCTACCGATCTAATTGCAGAGTCCAGAATCTGTTTGTTATACATGCATCCAATCCAGAATTGGGTAGCAGCTAAAGTGCCCTGTATGCGTGTTGTCTCGTGAGTGTTGAGTCTGAAACTAGTGTATGAACTATGAAGAACTGTAAAGCAAAATCATATACCTGATAATGTTAAATGGATAATTGGATAGCATAATGTTTCATTCAAGCTCTCCATGATCGGATTTTTTATTTCGTGCGTGATGCATATATGGCTGTTCTGGTTTTGCTTGTGCTGGGTTATGGCTGAAAGCCTGGAACACTGGTGCCAGCTGAGCGTCTATTGGCGTCGCATCCTTGAGTGAATATACAGAAGCAAGGCGTTTCCATTGGTTTTTTTTTCCTGAAGTGACAGGGCATGTCGGGACTTATTTCGGTTCTGATGATGATCTTATCATAAAAAGTTTCCTAAAAGTTGTATGAGAACTTGCTGTTGAACTACCGAACAAAATCCAGATTCGTTTTTTCTCTCGATTCGTTTCATTACAGATTTGCAGTGTCATTTGATTCAACAATCCATGAAATCTAACTCACATTGTTTGAAATACAGATTTGCAGCGTCATTTGGTTCAACAATCTATGAAATCTAACTCACATTGTTTGAAAACACAGTTCAACAATATTCACATCGAATCTTATTTTATTGATGAAAACATATTTTCTAGATATAAGAAGCTCATGCTGTTTCACTTTTTCTGAACATAAGCTAACAGTATCGAATCTCATTTTATTGATGCAAACATATTTTCTAGATATAAGAAGTTCATGCTGTTTCACTTTTTCTGAACATAAGCTAACAGTTCGTCTAGAGACAGTTATATTCAGTGAAGTCCTTCACGATCCATGCGCTGTTCCAGAAACAAGTGGAGTAGAAGACAGATTGTTACTGGGAGCTGAACAATTGCACCCTAACAATGGTTGTACCTGCCAACAAAAGAGCTTGAACTAGCCGAAATAACACTTCTTCCACACTGCATCTTTTCTGAAATAATGGTTTACACCAGTGAATAACAGAATTGATATACCAACTGAAATGCTCGAAGATCCCTGAACATGTGAGATCAACATTGCATTGTCCCTAGACTGAAACAAATCCTGCATTTCGGCACCGACCATAGGTCCATGGCACGCCTGCCTAAATCCCCGCACCTGAAGTCTTGGTGGTGTCGAACTCGACGGGCGAGAAGGTTGCCGGTTCCGGCTGGAAGTAGCGATCGCCGACGCGGGACACCGCCCGGGACACACCAGCGTCGCCGCGTGCTGCAGCGGTGCGGACACGAGCTCCCTCGCGGCGGCGGCCGGCCATGCCCAGAGCACTTCGTCCACGGCGACGCGCAGCGTCGTGAGCTCTCCGCCGCCGAGATCGCGCGCCCTCGTGACGCACCGCCAGAGGTGCGCCGCCACGCACTGCATCGTGCCGTACGACGGCGGCTGGGGCGCCGTCGCCGCGGACATGAGCTCGGCGATGAAGTCTCGGCTTGACGTCCGCGGACATGAGCTCATACGAACTCTGTGTTTGAGTAGCAAAGCTTCATGCGAAGTGTGGTGATAATACTGCTATTACTATCGTCGGTAAGATCGATCCACCAGTAGCAGCTGACTCGCACCATCCCATTGGTCGATGATGATCACTTGGAGCCGCACATACACGAACACCCACGCGGCCACAGCCGCGCCGGCATACAGGAAGAAGCACCCGGCCATGGAGATGGTGTTAGCGAGGGAGATGAACGTCATGCTCAGGACCCCACAAGTCAGCCGGTTCACCGCCGTGCCGAGGCTAGTGCCCCGCGTGCGCAGCCGGAGCGGCACGATCTCCGCGCTGTACGCCTGCGCCAGCGGGCCGAGGCCGACCGAGAACGCCGTGACGTAGGCCAGCAGGGACGCGATGGACGCCGCCGCCACGCTCGTGGCTGTCGTCACGCTGGCGGCGCACAGCGTGATCGCCAGCGAGGTCAGCGACACCGCGATGCCGGCCGTGCCGGCGAGAAGAAGCGGCCGCCGGCCGACACGGTCGGAGAAGAGCGTGGCCACGAGGATGAAGCCCGTCTTGACGACGCCGACGGCGACAGTGGCGGCGAGCACGGATCTGTTCGACGAGATGCCTGCTTTCTTGAGCACCAGCGGTGTGTACAACACGATGATGTCGATGCCGGAGGCCTGGTGGAAGAATTGGAGGGCAAGAATGTCGGTGAAGATCTGCCGGATCGTCGTCGGCGATGATGGCCCGGAGAGCGGCAGGTCCCTCCGAACGCCGGCGTCGTCGTTGCCCTGCGCCGCCGCGATGGCGTCCTTGATCTCCCTGAGCCGGTCGTCGGCCTCGACTGGCGTGTCGGACATGCGAGATAGCACCGGGCGCACCTCGGCGTCTCGCCTGCGCATGGCGAGCCGGTGAGACGATTCCGGCATGGCGAGCACGCCGGCCGCGAGCAGCACGGGCGGCGCGACACCAACGGCGAACATGTCGCGCCAGCCGAGACGCAGCGGCAGGCCGGCCAAGGCATAGTTGGAGACGTAGCTAAGATGGATCCCGGCGTTGACGAAGATCTGCGGAAGAGAGGAAAGCATGCTGCGCGTGGACGCCGGCGCGATCTCGGCGGCGTAGACTGGGGCCACGACAACGGCGAACCCGAACGCCGACGTTGGTGACGAACCGCGCGGCAAGGAGGGCGCCGTAGCGGCCGCCCAGCGACATGGGAAGCTCGCCGGCCATGAGGAAGGCGTTGGCGAGCACGATGGTGCCGCGGCGGCCGACGGCGTCCGTTGCCCAGCCGGCAGCGAGGATGGAGCCCAGATTGAACACGTTCATGGACCCCGACAGCACCTCGACCTGCTCGTCGGTGAGCCCAAGGTCCTCCGCGCTGCTCATTAGCGCGAGGTTGTAGCCCATGATGATGGTGGTCATGGAAGCGAGCGTGGCGCAGACGAATGCGAACATGTTCCGGCGCGGCGGCTCCGGTGCTGGCGAGGGGATCAGCGGCGCAGCGATGGTGACATCGGCGGCGCCATGGTGCTGCTCGGTGGAGCCCATGGCTTGGTTTGTTGGCTTGTCGCCGGTGAGGACCAACGACGGGTCAGCTTGCAAGCTGTGGAATTTAAGCTCAAAATTATAAACGAAAGCATATCTGAAAGGGGGATCAAAGTGTTGGGTTATGATCCAAATTTTTGAGCCAAAGTGAAGCGGACCCAAGCGAAGCGGTCTATTAGTGTTTAGAGGGACTACACCATCTATTAGTACCGTATTGCTAAGAGACAAGGGTGTGTGTGTGGGGGGGGTTCCTCCCTATATATATGAACCACCTCACTCATGGAAAAGACGCATCATATACTACCATACGGGAAGGCCTCAAGTTAGGGTATCCCCAAGTTGTAAATCTCCAGTGTTTGTAACCTCACCCGATATAATGAAGATTTGCTTGCTGGCGCCCGTGGTTTTTTCTCCTCCTCCTTGGAAAGGTTTTCCATGTTAAAATCTCGTGTCTCCTGTGATTGATCTACTGTTCTTCGTCGTTTTATTGCCTATCGTTTGTAACAAGTGGTACTAGAGCATTGTTTTCAGATCAGGGTTCCGCGATGGCATCGATGAAGTTTGATCTACCGGTGCTAGATGACAAGATGAGATTTTCGTTGTGGCAAGTCAAGATGCGGGTGATTCTGGCGCAATCTTCGGATCTTGATGAGGCGCTGGAAGGTTTCGGAAAGAAGAAGAAGGAGTCTTGGACCACTGAGGAGAAGCGGAAGGACCGTAAGGCTCTGTCTATGATTCAACTTCATCTATCTAATGATATTCTGCAAGAAGTGCTGTAGGAAACTACTGCAGCAGAGCTTTGGCTCAAACTGGAATCGATATGCATGTACAAGGATCTAAATAGTAAGATGTATATGAAGATGAAGTTGTTCTCGCACAAGTTGCAAGAGGGTGGTTCAGTGTTGAACCACATATCGATCTTCAAAGAGATTGTTGTTGACCTATTGTAATGGAGGTAAAATATGATGATGAAGATTTAGGTCTTCTACTATTATGCTCCTGCCTAGTTTGTTTGCAAATTTTCGAGATACCATACTATTAAGTTGTGATGAACTAACCCTTGCGGAAGTATATGAGGCTCTCCAGACGAGGGAGAAGATGAAAGGTATGGTGCAGTCTGAGGGATCGTCCTCCAAGGGCGAAGCACTGCAGGTCAGAGGTAGGTCCGAGCAGAAAACCTACAGCAACAACTACAATCAAGACAAGAGCCAGAACGGTAGAGGCCGTTTGAAGTCGAGAGGCAAGTTGTTCTGCAAGTATTGTAAGAAGAAAAGTCATGTCATTGATGATTGTTGGAAGCTACAGAATAAGGAGAAAAAGGAACGGTATGTATCAACCGAAAAACAAATTCGATGGGGATGGTAAGGCCTCTGTTGTCTCCGGTACTGATAGTTCTGATTCGGGAGACTATCTTGTTGTTTTTGCTGGTTGTGTTACTGGTCATGATGAATGGATCCTTGATTCTGCATGCTCGTTTCATATCTGCCCTAACAGAGATTGGTTCAGCTCTTACAAGTCTGTGTAGAATGGAGATGTCGTGCTTATGGGAGATGATAACCCACGTGAGATCATAGGCATTGGCTCTGTTCAGATCAAGATGCATGATGGCATGATACGCATGCTGAAAGATGTGAGACACATACCAGGGATGGCCAGAAATCTCATCTCCCTCAGCACACTTGATGATGAAGGATACAAATACTCCGGCTCAGTTGGAGTGTGTAAGGTATCAAAAGGTTCTCTCGTTCATATGATAGGTGATATGAATTCTGCAAAGTTATATGTCCTTAGAGGAAGTACTTTACATGGTTCCGTTACCGCTGCTACTGTCTCTAATGATGAATCTAGTAAGACTAATCTGTGGCATATGCATCTTGGGCACATGAGTGAACTTGGTATGGTAGAATTGATCAAGAGAGACCTGCTGGATGGCTGCACTCTGGGTAAGATGAAGTTTTGTGAGCACTGTATTTTTGGTAAGCATAAAAGGGTAAAATTCAATGCCTCTGTTCATCGCACTAAAGGTACACTTGATTATGTACATGCTGATTTGTGGGGGCTGTCTCACAAGCCCTCTTATGGTGGTGCTCATTACATACTTACCATTATTGATGATTACTCTAGAAAAGTGTGGTCTTACTTTCTGAAAAGTAAAGATGATACTTTTGCTGCTTTTAAAGAGTGGAAAGTTATGATAGAAAGACAAACTGAGAAGAAGGTAAAATTGCTTTACTAACAATGGTGGTGAATTCTGTTCGGATGCTTTTAATGATTACTGCAGGAAGGAAGGCATTGTCAGGCACCACACCATCCCATACACTCTGCAACAGAATGGTGTGGCTGAGCGCATGAACAGAACCATCATCTCGAAGGCTCGTTGCATGCTATCCAACGCTCGTATGAACAAGCGCTTTTGGGCCGAGGCTGCTAATACGCTTGCTACTTGATCAACAGGTCGCCTTCTATCCCACTTAATAAGAAAACTCCCACTGAGATATGGTCTAGTACGCCTGCTGATTATTCACAGTTGAGAGTTTTCGGTTGCATTGCTTATGCTCATGTTGATAATAGAAAGCTAAAGCCTAGAGCCATTAAGTGTCTGTTTCTTGGTTATGGTTCAGGAGTAAAAGGATATGAGTTATGGAATCCTGAAACTAAAAAGACTTTCATGAGCAGGAGCGTTGTTTTCAATGAAACTGTTATGTTTAATGACAGCTTGACCGCAGATGTTTCTCCAGTAAGTCCTGATGAGGAGGAGCAGCATGTTAGCGTGTAGGTGGAGCACGCAGATGATCAGGAAACTAAAATTGTTGATAATGATGTTCATGATACTGTTCAGCACTCACCCTCTGTTTTGCAACCGCAAAATCAGCCTATTGCAGATCGCAAAACAAAGAGGAATTGTGGAGCTCATCCACGTTTAATTGAGGAATGTGATATGGTTCATTATGCTTTTAGTTGTGATGAATAGTGGAGAACACTCATGAGCTAGCTACATATATTGAAGCTGTTGGTTCCGATGACCGTGAGAAGTGGATTTCTGCTATGCAAGAAGAAATGCAATCACTAGAAAAAATGGCACATGGGATGTTGTGCGCTTGCCTAAGCAAAAGAAGAAGAAATGCAATCACTAGAAAAAATGGCACATGGGATGTTGTGCGCTTGCCTAAGCAAAAGAAGACCGTCCGTTGCAAATGGATTTTCAAGAGAAAGGAGGGTTTAGCTCCCAGTGAGCCTCCAATGTACAAGGCAAGGTTAGTAGCAAAAGACTTCAGTCAAATTCCTGGTGTTGATTATAATGATGTGTTCTCTCCAGTTGTAAAGCATAGTTCAATTCGTACATTTTTTGGTATTGTTGCTATGCGTGATCTTGAGCTTGAGCAGTTAGATGTAAAGACTGCGTTTCTACATGGAGAGCTCGAGGAGGAGATATACATGGATCAGCCAAAAGGGTTCATAGTACCTAAGGAGGATTATTTTTGCAAATTAAAGAGGTCCTTATATGGTTTGAAACAACCTTCTCGTCAATAGTATAAAAGGTTTGATTCATTTATGTTGGCACATGGTTTTAAGAGGTCTGAATTTGATAGCTGTGTGTACATTAAATTTGTTGATGGATCACCTATATACTTGTTGTTATATGTTGATTGCTACCAAGAGCAAGAAAGAAATCACTACATTGAAGCAACATTGAAAAGTGAGTTTGAGATGAACGATCTTGGTGCTGCTAAGAAAATTCTATGTATGGAGATTACGAGAGATCGAAATTCTTGTTTGTTATTTCTTAGTCAGCAAAGTTACATTAAGAAAGTTCTTCATCGTTTTAACACGCATGATGCAAAGCCTGTTAGTACTCCTATTGCACCTCATTTTAAATTATCAGCTTTACAATGTGCTAGTACAGATGAGGATTTTGAGTACATGTCAAGAGTTTCATATTCTAGTGCAGTTGGTTCTTTGATGTATGCCATGGTTTGCTCTCGTCCTGATTTATCATATGCTATGAGTTTGGTTAGTAGATACATGGCTAATCCTGGTAAATAACATTGGAAGGTTGTTCAGTGGATTTTTAGGTACCTTTGTGGCACAGCAGATGCTTGTTTGAAGTTTGGCAGGAATGACGAGGGATTAATTGGCTACGTGGATTCAGATTTTGCTGCCGATTTGGATAAGCGGAGATCCCTCACATGATATGTGTTCATTGTTGGGGGTTGTACCATGAGTTGGAGGGCAACATTGCAGGTTGTTGTTGCCCAGTCTACCACTAAAGCAGAATATATGGCTATTGCAGAAGCATGTAAAGAATCAGTTTGGTTAAAAGGTTTGTTTGCTGAGCTTTGTGGAGATGATTCTTGCATTAACTTGTTTTGTGACAGTCAGAGTGCTATATATCTCACTAAAGATCAGATGTTTTATTAGCGGACAAAGCACATTGATGTCAAGTACCATTATGTTCGCGATGTTGTCGCGCAAGGTAAGCTGAAGGGTGAAGGTTCGTTTTATGCTACAAGAAGGAATTTGTCTCAAGGTGGAGTTTGTTGGGTTATGATCCAAATTCTTGGGTTGAAGTGAAGCGGGCCGAAGCGAAGCGGGCCGAAGCGAAGCGGCCCATTAGTGTTTAGAGGGACTACATCATTGATTAGTACCGTATTACTAATAGATGAGGGTGTGGGGGTTTTTCCTTCCTATGGACCACCTCCCTCATGGAAAAGACGCATCATAGACTACCATGCAGAAAGCCCCAAGTTGTAAATCTCCGACGTTTGTAACCTCACCCGATATAGTGAAGATTTACTGGCTGGTGCCCATGGTTTTTTCTCTTCCTTCTTGGAAGAGTTTTCCACGTTAAAATCTCGTGTCTCCTATGATTGATCTACTGTTCTTCGTCGTTTTATTGCCTATCGTTTGTAACACAGAGTGTTTCCAGTTTGCCAAGGAAGAACATGAGCGTGCTCCTATGAAAGAGGACGAGCATGCGAAGCTAGTGGGATGTTGGCGCCGGTTTAGTGCTGATGAGAATGGCAGTGATTATCACCTAACACAACATGAGGGGCCCTTGCTGACACGGATTCCACTAGCTCCGCTCTGCTGCGTGTTATCGAAGCTGAAGGTGCCGTCATGGAGATGGAGGCATCCGATCCGAGACGCGCAGGAGAGGGTTCAGAGTGACGGAGGCGCCGGCGGCGTTCCGGCGAGCTGAGGTGATGAAAGATTGAAGCGGATCATGGACTAGAGACGGCTGTACCTGTCAACAAAGACGAGAAATGCACAAAGATGAGGTAAAAGGACCAAGAAACACAAAAACGGAAGCTTTGACATATGCACAAGGGTAAGAAAAGCACGGCCAAATTCAAGCAGTACATGCCTTCCCTCCCTGCCGAGAAAAAGAAATTCTCAACATTGCACATTCCTTTTCCTGCAACTGCAAATAAAGTAGGGAGCTCATTGCGCGCATATTTCTTAGAATTTCCTAATGATTATACTCTGTTCGTGGTTTTGTCATAGGTTGATACCAGTTTGAGGAATGTTCAGAATTGGGTGTGAATATTCAGGCTCCTTGCTGCAGGAACACTCGATGCTTTTCTAGATACTCAGTCATTCAGACTGGGAGATTGCTGAATGTTCGGTTCAGATCCTTTGTCGCCGAGATGAGGTTGAGGTTGCAGCCGCACAACGAGGATCAAGTTTGAGCATTGGGACAGAGAGCCAGGCAGGGCCGAGCATTTGGCAGCCAGTACAGGGCCACCATTTTTATGGGGCCTCTAATTATTTGCTAACCAGCCCATCAGGTCCAACAAAATTTGTTTTCGTCTCCAGAGGGACCCTCGACTCCTAATCGTTGATTGGCGTCTCGTCTAGGTCATAGGGCGACTGGACGGCGGCGAGGGTGAGTCCTTCAGCTCTACCCTGATAGCTGTAACCCTTTATGAGCTCATTAGTAGTAAGCACAAGGTTTACATAAAACTATATGCACATGGTCCCTTTATGAGCTCACTAGTAGTAAGCACATGGTTTATATAAGCTATATGCACATGGTCTCTTTGCAGCATCCTAGAGCAAAGAGGCATAGAGTAAGCACCTTTACAAAAGCGCATGAGTTGTCATTCTCACTCCATCGCTAGAGGCATGCTTAAATACGAGCGCAGAACACCATACGCTGTGCTTGCTTATTGTTCACCTGACTAACTAAAATGAGGCCACTGAGAAGTGATGGGCAGGCTTCCGGTGGCCAACTGATGGGAAAACAAAGGTAACAAGATTTAAGCTTCTTGTTTTCCTTTTCTTATATAAAATACTCTCTAAAGTATTAATATTGAGGCTGCTGCATAGCCCTATTATTCTTGGTCTTGAGTATAAACGGAATGGGCGAACATTACGGTTATGTAGCACAGGCCTATTTTTGGAATTATGATCTGTTCTTTTTATTGTTTTCCTCAAAGGCTATGTTTGTGATCTTGAGCATTTCTAAAGTCAAAACAAGTGTACTCAAAGAAATTGGCTTCACCCAGCTTCCAGTTTGTTTTTGCCTCAATTTGTGAAATGGTTTTGCACCACAATGTCTCAGTTTGCAAAAAACAACTGAAACCAGAGCCGGTAAAATGCCTCCCAAATGGACCCTTATCATTACTTTTCCATACAAACATGCATATACAAGAATTTCATTTTTCGTAGGGGCAGAGGCATGGGTTTCTTTAAGAGCAAATAAAATAATCAAGTCATTTCGGAAAGATATTCTAATTGCAAATTTGGACGTAATTCAAAAGCATATATGCAAGTAGTTTTCCCTTCCAAGTAGGAGTACTAAAACCTGAGGATACATGTAGACCCTTTTTATACTGTTCGCACATCATCAGTACCAGTTTGTAACAAACACAAATCCTGATACTTTAGTACCAGTGCCAATTCCTGTTACCAACAAGCACTTAAAATATGGGTGCAATTCCTGTTACCAACATAGTATACTTCAGTAGCGGTAATTTGTAATATGGAACAAGTTCACGTTCTCTTTATTTTTCTGATGCCAATACAATGGTGACCTCCTCATCTTTATCTATCTACTTTATCTATCTACTAGAATGCTCTTGAAAATGGGAGAGGTGGCCAGGAGGCCGTGGTAGCACTATGGTGGTGCCATTTTTTTATACTACCGTGGCGCCATTGAGTGGTGGAGGAAAGCCGCCATTGAGGCTCTTACACCCCTATATATGGCACCCCTTTTATTTTCTAGCCTAACCCCATTACATTGAGGTTTCAGTTACTGTTTGATCGGAATATGTACGCAATAGAATTTGGTACTATCTTACAGGATAAATATAATTTTCATGTTCAGAAAGTATCAGGATTAATATATAATAATGGTGTTTTTTTAGATCAGAGAAGCACACGAACATGAATTAATTATTGATTTCAAGTGCTTTAGTATGGTTTGCTCCACGCAATTAATTACATATTCCCTTCATCCCATTATAGTGCTTTATATTTTAGGATAGAGGGAGTAGTTAAAAAAAGGGTAAATAAGTCCTCTCCTCGATTTTCAGCGTCAATTTGGAGCATGCCAAAGAACTGTGGGACGAGTGGGGGATCCACTGCCTGATCCTTGTAAGCCTCTTCCTACAAGTCTTCCTCTTCCTCACAGCGGATATGCGGAGGCGGTGCGGGTCGCGCGTGATTATGATGGTCCTATGGCTGGCCTACCTGTCGGCCGACACTGTGGCCATCTTCGTGCTCGGCCACCTCGCGGTATACGTGAGGGCCCCGAGCCACGAGCTCATGTTCTTCTGGGCTCCGTTCGTGCTAGTCCACCTTGGGGGGCAGGACACCATCACTGCCTTCTCGAAGCAGGACAACGAGCTGTGGAGGAGGCATCTGCTGAGCTTGGTATCCCAGGTGGCCATGGCCGGGTACGTGGTGTCCAAGTCATCTTGGCCGGACGCCCGGCTCAGGGCTGCCATGGTGCTCATGTTCCTCTGTGGATTCTTCAAGTACGCTGGGCGCACCTTATGCCTTTACTATTCCAGTCCAAAGAGTCTCCGGGCTTCAGCCCTTAGTAATTTGTTCGAAACGATAAGGAGTCTGTGGAAAAAAATAATTTGTAGGTCAGAAAGGATAAGGAGTCTCCGGGCTTCATCCAGAGCAAAACTAGAAAAAAGGTTTGAAATAATGTTCGTTGCTGACATGTGCTGGAAATTTGTAGGCGAAAGTACCAAACATGCCTATCCAGATCACATGCAGATCGTGTCAGTGGATGCTCTGGTCGATGACGAGTGCCTCTTCCACTGTGCCGACAAGCTACCGGACATGCTGGAGAAGTTTAAGAATCGCCCAGACCGGTGCATGGCCTATCAGTACGTGGCCGCACTTCTGGCAGAATCCTACAAAGCTCTATACACCAAAACTGTGCTTCCTATGTATGTTGGTTTTCTTCTAGATGTTAAAGATCGGCACCAAAACTGTCAACTATCCATTATCCTTATCTCTCTGATACACATCCTCTTCCAGTATCTGTCAACTACCATAGCCCTGGTGCTCTTTGCTGCTGCCGAAAAGAAGAGACCCTATAGTCAAGCGGATATCATCGTGTCCTACCTATTGCTTGTAGGAGCCATAGTCCTTGATCTGCTGCCTGTCTTCACGTCCATTGTTTCCCTTACGAGAAAACCATTCCGTCCGGGAACGGCACGTGAATGGGCAATCATGTGTCTTGGCAACTGCTTCGTTCCTCAAGGCTGGAAAACAACAAAACAGTGGTCAGAAGAGCTAGCACAATACAGCATGATAAGTAGATACAACACTAGTAACGCATGCATGCCATCCTTACGGAAATGGACCGGTAAATGCTTCGGTGCTTGGTGTGTCGAGTTCTTTGACACGACACGCACACCTGTTACTGATGATCTCAAGTTGCTCGTCCTCGACAAGTTATTGTTGCAAACAAGTACAAAAGAGTGGGGCATTGCCAGCTTCCGTGGTGAGCGAGCACTCAAGAAGTGGATGGCCAGCCATCGAGTTCCAGAACCTGGAAGGTCAGGCTATGATGCACTGCACATGATCGTCAGCAGCAGAGCTGAATTCACGACAAGTGTCCTCATCTTGCACATCGCAACGGACATCTGCTACTTCTCTGAGGACACAGAAACTGACGAAGCGAAGAAGAAGAAGATGATGAGCAGAGAGCTGTCTCTTTATATCATGTACCTTGTGTTCAAGTGCGATGTGATGCTCTCAAGCATCTCCGGGCTTGCACATGAGCAAGCTCATGAAGAGCTCAAAGAAAGCATTTCACGGCTTGGCATGCTTGGACGTGAGGAGAAGGCTATGGCTATGGCTATGGCTATGGCTATGGCTATGAAGGTGGAGAAGGTGGTTCACTATCACTTGGATGCTCATGTTCGCGCCATTCGGTCGGGGGAACTTCTGCCGGGGACGGAGGAAGTTGTGGTTCCTCCAGTGCTGTCTCGTGTCCCTGCAGTGGTCCAGGAGCTAATGGCCATCTATGACGAAGCTTCCCGCTGGGACCTCATCTCGGAGGTGTGGCTGGAGATGCTTTTCTACATGGCGCCTCGTTGCGGGGCAGCTTTCCACTACGAGCATCTCAGCACCGGGGGGGAATTTATCTCTCATGTTCTCCTTCTCATGCGTCATCTAGGCCCTTTTATGCCAGCTCCTGATGCTAGTTTTTAATGACTTTTTGTGTACTAAATTTCCAATTCCAGACGTGAAGTTTTTAATGACTTTTGTGTACTAAATGTTTGATCGATTGTTGGATTTGTTCCCACATGAAATGATCCAGATGATCAAGAGAAGTGGTGAATTGGGTCTTCTCGTGCCTCTAAAGTACGTATCCAAATCCAAGAGTTGACACTTTTCGCGCTGCTAGTTGGAGAACTGTATCGTTTTTAGTAGATTAAACATATTAATCAACCTGTCATGTTTATCTATCTCCATTCACCTGCCATGTTTCGTTTTTAGTACCAGTATATACCGGATAGGAAGAGGTGGCCCCGTACCTGCTTGCTGTCCAGATCTAGTGCGATCGGTTTCCGGGCCTGATTCGCGGGGGCTGGGGGGGACAACAAAGGGACTCTCTGCCATCGTGCAGAAGGAATCATGGATGGAGGGAAGTAGTTATGTGCTGCAGAGGACGATGTAGTAGGTTCGCCGACATAGCCAATGTTAGGTTTCAGCAACCCTTTTTGTGCATCTCAACTTTACCTGGACAGGGACGCGCAGCTACCATCTTGTAGTACAGTTTTGACATATGCACGAGGATAAAGATGCACCTTTGATGATTCAGGGTAATGATGGTTTCAAATAATACTTCCTCGAAAAGATATTCGCTGGTTGTTGAACTGTGAAGATAGGAGCTGTTTGAGGTTACCACTTTTCCATAGTGGACCATCGATTAGTTTGGGAATAGGAATGACTGAATAGGAGCTTTATTCCTTTGCTGGAGGTGGACTGCGCTTGTTGACCCATTTCTTTGACTCAACTGCAAATGGCCTAAGGTTCAGAAAACTGAAACCTTTCCGTGTTTCTTCCATCCAATAAGGCATTGACTAATTGTAATGGCAGGGAGTCAACTAATTTGTGTTATGCATTCTGCTGGGATGATGTTGTTAATTTTTTTCCTTCTACCTCACCTGGCAACTGCATGGAATCTGAAAAACTACTGAAATGTTTGCTAATTGTTTGATGTTCTATATGTAAATTAGCTATCGGATTGACTACGAGTTTTCATATATGCTGAATGCTGGCTTTTGTGTGGACAGATTACCTCAAGGCGCCTTGCTGACAGGAAGACTGCAAAGTTCCAGAAGAACATCACCGGGAGGGGTTCAGTGCCTGAAACCACTATCAAGAAGGGGAATGACTACCCTTTAGTCGTCCTTGGCTTCTTCATCTTTGTTGTCATCGGATCCTGTATGCCTTCCAACCTTCTCTACAGCTCTCTACCTGTTCTATTGTTCTATGTTACTTTAGGATGCACATTTGTGTGCCCTTTTCCTTAAAAGATATCACCCATCAGTTAGCTTCTAACCTCCATGATCATGACTATAAACTCTTCCCTGTTCACCTGTAGTACGTGTAAAGTTTACATGTTCTAAAATAGATTCTGTAAGTCCTGATTGAATTCTTGTTACTGGTTATGATCCACTAAATTTTATTCTCTTTGTCATTACTCTGAAGCTATAGCTTATTACTGTTCTTGTTCTGCATGTTAGTATTATTACTCCTTTAGTATGCACTGTATGCTCAACTTTGGTAGTCATTTTTGTTTCAATATTAGGATGCATCAGCATACCAGCAAATCTTTAACTTGAATGGTTTTGAAAAAATGATATGGAATTATTTATCTATAGTCGAGTCCGTGGGCAATCATTGCTTGCTGGCAGTAATTCATGAGAAAGGAGCTACACTTTTAAGGCTATATGTACAATGCCAAGCCACCTACTTGTAAATCAAACGCTGTACAAAGTTGGATGCCAAATTGCCATCCATCAACTTTAAAAGGTTAAAACAGCACATGTATCCCGTATTTTTATCAAACAGCTGCATATGGTTGTGCCATTTCCGTGCTTACCCGTTTGACGCATACAGTTTGTTTACCGTTGGATATGAACTAACAAGGTTGGCCTCTTTGGCCTTTGCAGCGTTGTTTCAGATAATCAGGACGGCAACCAGTGGCGGGATGGCTTAAGAACCTACCGATCTAATTGCAGAGTCCAGAATCTGTTTGTTATACATGCATCCAATCCAGAATTGGGTAGCAGCTAAAGTGCCCTGTATGCGTTTTGTCTCGTGAGTGTTGAGTCTGAAACTAGTGTATGAAGAACTGTAAAGCAAAATCATATACCTGGTAATGTTAAGTGGATATTGGATAGCATAATGTTTCATTCAAGCTCTCCATGATCGGATTTTTTATTTCGTGCGCGATGCATATATGGCTGTTCTGTTTTTTTGCTTGTGCTGGGTTATGGCTGAAAGCCTGGAACACTGGTGCCAGCTGAGCCTCTATTGCGTCGCATCCTTAGTGAATGTACAGAAGCAAGGCGTTTCCGTAGGTGTTTTTTTCCCTGAAGTGGCAGGGCATGTCGAGACTTATTTTGGTTTTGATGATGATCTTATCATAAAAAGTTTAATAAAGGCTGTATGAGAACTTGCTGTTGAACTACCGAACAAAATCCAGATTCCTTTTTTTCCGATTCGCTTCATTACAGATTTGCAGTGTCCTTTTGGTTGAACAATCCATGAAATCTAACTCACAATGTTTGGAAATACAGTTCAACAATATTCACATTGAATCTCAATTTATTGATGCAAATATATTTTCTAGATATAAGAAGTTCATGCTGTTTCACTTTTTCTGAACATAAGCTAACAATTAGTCTACAGACAGTTGTATTCAGTGAAGTCCTTCAGGATTCATGCTAAGCAGTAAGCTGTTCCAGAAACAAGTGGAGTAGAAGACAGATTGTTACTGGGAGCTGAACAATTGCACCCTCACCCATTGAGAGCCTCTAGCTGGCTGCTTCTTTTTATATGACCGTGGTTGTAGTCATGGTTTCATTTGGCCATCCTGTCTTCTTTTCTAAAAGCAATTCGTTCAGTCTAAACAATGGTTGTACCTGCCAACAAAAGAGCTGGAACTAGCCGAAATAATGGTTTACACCAGTGAATAACATAGCTGATATACCAACTGAAATGCTCGAAGATCCCTGAAACATTTGAGATCAACATTGCATTGTCCCTAGACTGAAACAAATCCTGCATTTCGGCACCGACCATAGGTCCATGGCACGCCTGCCTAAATCCGTGCTTCTGCCGTGGCCAGGTTGTAGCAGCAGGCCTTGAAGACGTCCATGGCGAGGCCGAACAGGCCCGCCGGAGCGTCGATGCCTCCGTCACCGGACGAAGAGGATTCGGTGAACACGAGGCCCTCCTCCGGCAGGTAGCCCCCGAGCGTGTACACTATACAGGAACGCCCGGATGGGATGCCTGCTAGGCTGTACACCTACGCCCGCTCCAAGTCCAGGCTGCGCACCGTCCTCGCCTGGTCGGCCGCCGGAGCCAGCCCCTCGGCCTCCGCCGCCCCGGCCGGAGCTCGCGGAATCGTTGAAGGACCGGAAGTAGCGGCCGTCCATGCGGGACACCAGCGCCGCGGCATGGGCTCGAGCTCCCCCGCGTCGGCGGCCGGCTGCGCCCAGAGCACGACGTCGACGTTTCCGGTGACGACGAGCCGAGCAGGATGGGCCACCGCCATTGCGACGCTGGTGACCGGAGAGGGAATGGAAGGGAGGCGACGAAACGATGTGGTCTCTGCGCGTGGCGCCGCGGCCTGCCCGTGCACGTGTCACGTGAAGAGGTCCCTGGCTGCAACGCCGGCGGCCGGAGCCATCGCCGATCCCGGCCGGCCAACGCATTTTCCAGTTCAGGGGTTTATTTGAAATGTTCTGGACGCGTATTTTACACGTGCCTCCTGATTTGGATCGCAACTATTAATCGCGATCCAATTTAGGAGGTTAATTGAAATATTACCGATGCGTACTTTTCACTTTCCCTATCTAACTTCTCGTAGGTAGGTCCCTGGACTGATTCCACGGTGGACTCAAGCAGAGGAGGCTGTTGCGGCGCGCAGCGACGGCGGGTGGAGATGGGCGGATGGTGGCATCGCTGTGATCCCCGCACCTGAAGTCTTGGTGGTGTCGAACTCGACGAGCGAGAAGGTTGCCGGTTCCGGCTGGAAGTAGCGATCGCCGACGCAGGACACCGCCCGGGACACACCAGCGTCGCCGCGTGCTGCAGCGGCGCGGACACGAGCTCCCTCGCGGCGGCGGCCGGCCGTGCCCAGAGCACTTCGTCCACGGCAGGGGCGCAGCGTGGCGACACGCAGCGTCGTGAGCTCGCCGCCGCCGAGCCCGCGCGCCCTCGTGACGCCCCGCCAGAGGTGCGCCGCCACGCACTGCATCGTGCCGTCCGACGGCGGCCGGGGCGCCGTCGCCGCGCCCGCCGACGCCGCGGACTTGAGCTGTGCGATGAAGTCTCGGCTTGACGTCCTTGGACGACTGGATGGTTATCTTCATCAGGATTCAGGACTCAGGAGAAATGGAGATCATGCACGAATCGGTAGGAAAGCTTCATACGAATTTTCTGTTTGAGTAGCAAAGCTTCATACGAAGTGTGGTGATAATACGAATCGGTAAGATCGATCCACCATTAGCAGCTGACTCGCACCATCCCATTGGTCGATGATGATCACTTGGAGAACAGCTGGTCCATGTCCTCCAAGCTCCGTCCTCTCGTCTCCGGGAGCCGCACATACACGAACACCCACGCGGCCACAGCCGCGCCGGCGTACAGGAAGAAGCACCCGGCCATGGAGATGGTGTTGGCGAGGGAGATGAACGTCATGCTCAGGACCCCACACGTCAGCCTGTTCACCGCCGTGCCGAGGCTCGTGCCCCGCGCGCGCAGCCGGAGCGGCAGGATCTCCGCGCTGTACGCCTGCGCCAGCGGGCCGAGGCCGACCGAGAACGCCGCGACGTAGGCCAGCAGGGACGCGACGCACGCCGCCGCCACGCTCGCGGCTGTCGTCACGCTGGCGGCGCACAGCGTGATCGCCAGCGAGGTCAGCGACACGGCGATGCCGGCCGTGCTGGCGAGGAGGAGCGGCCGCCGGCCGACACGGTCGGAGAAGAGCGTGGCCACGAGGATGAGGCCCGTCTTGACGACGCCGACGGCGACGGTGGCGGCGAGGACGGATCTGTTCGACGAGATGCCTGCTTTCTTGAGCACCAGCGGGGTGTACAACACGATGATGTCGATGCCAGAGGCCTGGTGGAAGAATTGGAGGGCAAGAACGTCGGTGAAGATCCGCCGGATCGTCGTCGGCGATGATGGCCCGAAGAGCGGCAGGTCCCTCCGAACGCCGGCGTCGTCGTTGCCCTGCGCCGCCGCGATGGCGTCCTTGATCTCCCTGAGCCGGTCGTCGGCCTCGGCCGGCGTGTCGGACGTGCGAGATAGCACCGCCCGCGCCTCGGCGTCGCGCCCGCGCATGGCGAGCCAGCGAGGCGATTCCGGCATGGCGAGCACGCCGGCCGCGAGCAGCACGGGCGGCGCGACGCCGGCGGCGAACATGGCGCGCCAGCCGAGACGCAGCGGCAGGCCGGCCAAGGCATAGTTGGAGACGTAGCTAAGAAGGATCCCGGCGTTGACGAAGATCTCCGGCAGAGAGGAAAGCATGCCGCGCGTGGACGCCGGCGCGATCTCGGCGGCGTAGACCGGGGCCACGACGACGGCGAACCCGACGCCGACGCTTGTGACGAACCGCGCGGCAAGGAGCGCGGTGTAGCTGCCGCCCAGCGACATGGCGAGCGCGCCGGCCATGAGGAAGGCGTTGGCGAGCACGATGGTGCCGCGGCGGCCGACGGCGTCCGCGGCCCAGCCAGCGGCGAGGATGGAGCCCAGCATGAACACGTTCATGGACCCCGACAGCACCTCGACCTGCTCGTCGGTGAGCCCAAGGTCCTCCCGCATGAACAGCTCCGCGCCGCTCATCAGCGCGAGGTTGTAGCCCATGAGGATGGTCGTCATGGAGGCAAGCGTGGCGCAGACGAAGGCGAACATGTTCCGGCGCGGCGGCTCCGGTGATGGCGAGGGGAGCAGCGGCGCAGCGATGACGACATCGGCGGCGCCGTGGTGCTGCTCGGTGGAGCCCATGGCTTGGTTTGTTGGCTTGTCGCCGGTGAGGACCAACGACCAAGGGGAGGACGAAGTGCAACACTCTCGATCACTGAAACTGTTCCAGTGAGGGTCAGCTTGCAAGCTGTGGAATTTAAGCTCAAAATTATTGTCCTATGAAACGAAAGCATATCTGAAAAGGGGGATCAAAGTGTTTCCACTTTGCCAAGGAAGAACATGAGCGTGATCCTATGAAAGAGGACGAGGACAAGCATGCGAAGCCAGTGGTTTAGTGCTGATGAGAATGACAGTGATTATCACCTAACACAAGATGAGGGGCCCTTGCTGACACGGATGCCACTAGCTCCGCTCTGCTGCGTGTTATCGAAGCTGAAGGTGCCGTCATGGAGATGGAGACACGCAGGAGAGGGTTCAGAGTGACGGAGGCGCCGGCGGCGTTCCGGCGAGCTGAGGCGATGAAAGATTCAAGCGGATCATGGACTAGAGACGTCTACAACATGCAAACATGAAAATTTACAAAGATTGTAATACCTGTCAACAGAAGGGTTGGAGCTACCTGAAATGCACAAAGATGAGGTAAAAGGACTAAGAAACACAAAAACGGAAAGCTTTGACATATGCACAAGGGTAAGAAAAGCACGGCCAAATTCAAGCAGTACATGCCTTCCCTCCCTGCCGAGAAAAACAAATTCTCAGCATTGCACATTCCTTTTCCTGCAACTGTAAATGAAGTAGGGAGCTCATTGCGCGCATATTTCTTAGAATTTCCTGATGATTATACTCTGTTCGTGGTTTTGTCATAGGTTGATACCAGTTTGAGGAATGTTCAGAATTGGGTGTGAATATTCAGGCTCCTTGCTGACAGGAACACTCGATGCTTTTCTGGATATATTCAGTCATTCAGATTGGGAGATTGCTGAATGTTCGGTTCAGATGCTTTGTCGCCGAGATGAGGTTGAGGTTGCAGGCGCAGAACCTTCGATTCCTAATCGTTGATTGGCGTCTCGTCTAGGTCATAGGGCGACCCTGATAGCAATACACATGCATATTTCATAGTTTTATATAAAGCTGTATGCACATGATCCCTTTATGAGCTCATTAGTAGTTGGTATTCTTTGCAGCATCCTAGAGCAAAGAACTGATTCCCCTTCTGTGAGCAGACACACAAAAGGCATAGAGTACGTAGGCAGTTTGCATATGCACTTTTCCTCTTCGTCGAAGCAAGCAAGCACCTGACTAAAAGCGCGTGAGTTGTCATTCTCACTCCATCGTTAGAGGCTGTGCTTGCTTAAATACGAGCGCAGAACACCATACGCTGTGCTTGCTTATTATTCACCTGACTAAATAAAATGAGGCCAGTGAGAAGTGATGGGCAGGCTTGCGGTGGCCATCTGATGGGAAAACAAAGGTAACAAGATTTAAGCTTCTTGTTTTCCTTTTCTTATGTAAAATACTCTCTAAAGTGTTAATACTGAGGCTGCATAGCCCTATTATTCTTGGTCTTGAGTATAAACGGAATGGGCGAACATTACGGTTATGTAGCACAGGCCTATTTTTGGAATTATGATCTGTTCTTTTTATTGATTTCCTCAAATGCTATCCTTGTGATCTTGAGCATTTCTAAAGTCAAAACCAGAGAACTCAAAGAAATTGGCTTCACCTAGCTTCCAGTTTGTTTTTGCCTCAATTTGTGAAATGGTTTTGCACTACAATGTCTCAGTTTGCCAAAAACAACTCAAGCCAGAGCCCCTAAAATGCCTCCCAAATGGACCCTTATCATTACTTTTCCATAGAAACTTGCATATACAAGATTTTCATTTTTTTAGGGGCAGAGGCATGGCAAATAAAATAAGCAATTTATTTCGGAAACAAACTTAAGATAGTCTAATTGCAAATTTGGAAGTATCAAAAGCATATATGCAAGTAGTTTTCTCTTCCAAGTAGGAGTACTAAAACCTGAGGATACGTGTACACCCTTTTTATACTGTTCGCACATCATCAGTACCAGTTTGTAACAAACACAAATCCTGATACTTTGGTGTACCAGTGCCAATTCCTGTTACCAACTAGCACTAAAAATATGTATGCAAGTTAATAAATTGAATAGGCACATAGTATATTTCAGTAGCGGTAATTTGTAACATGGAACAAAGTTGATGTTCTCTTTATTTTTCTGATGCCAATGTAACGGTGTACTCCTCATCTTTATCTATCTACTAGAATGCTCTTGAAAATGGGATAGATGGCCAGGAGGCCGTGGTAGGGCTATGCTGGTGCAATATTTTTTATACTATCGTGGCGCCATTGAGGGGTGGAGGAAGGCCGCCATTGAGGCTCTTACACCCCTATAGCACCCCTTTTATTTTCTAGCCTAACCTCGTGACATTGATGTTTCGGTTACTGTTTGATCGGAATATGCACGCAATAGAATGTGGTACTATCTTGGAGGATAAATATAATTTCCATGTTCAGAAAATATCAGGATTAATAATGGTGTCTTTTTTAGACCAGAGAAACACGAACATGAATTAATTATTGATTTCAAGTGTGGTTTGCTCAACGCAATTAATTACATATTCCCTTCATCCCATTATAGTATAGGAGATATTAAGAGTAAAATGCTAGAATTGGAGATCCTGCCAAGTTTGACCTTTTTTATATTTTAGGATAGAGGAAGTAGTTAAAAAAAAGGACAAATAACTCCTCTCCTCGATTTTCAGCGTCAATTTGGAGCATGCCAAAGAACTGTGGGACGAGTGGGGGATCCACTGCCTGATCCTTGTAAGCCTCTTCCTACAAGTCTTCCTCTTCCTCACAGCGGATATGCGGAGGCGGTGCGGGTCGCGCGTGATGATGACGATCCTATGGCTGGCCTACCTGTCGGCCGACACTGTGGCCATCTTCGTGCTCGGCCACCTCGCGGTATACGTGAGGGCCCCGAGCCACGAGCTCATGTTCTTCTGGGCGCCGTTCGTGCTAGTCCACCTTGGGGGGCAGGACACCATCACTGCCTTCTCGAAGCAGGACAACGAGCTGTGGATGAGGCATCTGCTGAGCTTGGTATCCCAGGTGGCCATGGCCGGGTACGTGGTGTCCAAGTCATCTTGGCCGGACGCCCGGCTCAGGGCTGCCATGGTGCTCATGTTCCTCCGTGGATTCTTCAAGTACGCTGGGCGCACCTTATGCCTTTACTATTCCAGTCCAAAGAGTCTCCGGGCTTCATCCCTTGGTCATTTGTCAGAAACGATAAGGAGTCTGCGGGAAAAAGTGACATCCAGAGCAAAAATAAAAGAAAGGTTTGAAATAATGTTCGTTGCTGACATGTGCTGGAAATTTGTAGGCGAAAGTACCGATCATGCCTATCCAGATCACATGCAGATCATGTCAGTGGATGCTGTGGTCAATGACGAGTGGCTCATCATAGCTGCCGACGAGCTACCGGACATGCTGGAGGAGTTTAAGAATCGCCCAGACCGGTGCATAACCTATCAGTACGTGGCCGCACTTCTGGTAGAATCCTACAAAGCTCTATACACCAAAACTGTGCTTCCTATTTATGCTTTTTATCTTCTAGATGTTAAAGATCGGCACCAAAACTGTCAACTATCCATTATCCTCAGCTTCCTGATACACATCCTCTTCAAGTATCTGTCAACTGCCATAGCCCTGGTGCTCTTTGCAGCTGCCGAAAAGAAGAGACACTATAGTCAAGCGGATATCATCGTGTCCTACGTATTGCTTGTAGGAGCCATAGTCCTTGATCTGCTGCCTGTCTTCACGTCCATTGTTTCCCATACGAGAGAACCATTCCGTCCGGGAACGGCAGGTGAATGGGCATGCTTGTGTCTTGCCAGCTGCCTCGCTCCTGAAGGCTGGCAAACAACAAAACAGTGGTCAGAAGAGCTAGCACAATACAGCATGATAAGTAGATACAACACTAGTAACGCATGCATGCCATCCTTACGGAAATGGACCGGTAAATGCTTCGGTGCTTGGTGTGTCGAGTTCTTTGACACGACACGCACACCTGTTACTGATGATCTCAAGTTGCTCGTCCTCGACAAGTTATTGTTGCAAGCAAGTAGACAAGAGTGGGATATTGCCAGCTTCCGTGGTGAGCGAGCACTTGAGAAGTGGATGGGCAGCCATCAAGTTCCAGAACCTGGAAGGTCAGGCTATGCTGCACTGCACATGAGCGTCAGCAGCAGAGTTGAATTCCCGAGAAGTGTCCTCATCTTGCACATCGCAACGGACATCTGCTACTTCTCTGAGGATAAAGGCCGTGATACAGAACCTGACGAAGCGAAGAAGAAGAAGATGATGAGCAGAGAGCTGTCTCTTTATATCATGTACCTTGTGTTCAAGTGCGATGTGATGCTCACAAGCATCTCCCGGATTGCACATGAGGAAGCTCATGGAGGGCTCAATTTCATCAGTTCACGGCTTGGCGGGATTGCACGTGAGGAGGAGGCTATGGCTATGGCTATCATGGAGGTGCTTGAGGCTATGAAGAAAGAAGAACAGCAGCAGCAAGGCTCGATGCAGGAGGTGGCTCACCATGACAAGAATGAAGAACCGGCCAGCAAGGATGCTGCTGCTACCACCAGTCGGTCGCAGGAACTTCTGCGGTGGACGGAAGAAGCTATGTACGCTCCAGTGCTGTCTCGTGCCCATGCAGTGGCCCAGGAGCTAATGGCCATCGATGACGAAGCTTCCCGCTGGGACCTCATCTCGGAGGTGTGGCTGGAGGTGCTTTTCTACACGGCGCCTCGTTGCGGGGCAGCTTTCCACTACGAGCATCTCAGCACCGGGGGGGAATTCATCTCTCATGTTCTCCTTCTCATGCGTCTTCTAGGCCCTTTTATGCCAGATCCTGGTGCTTAGTGACGACAATCCGATCATTATCATACATACATATATTACATAGTTATTGTGTAACAATGCTTGTAATAAATTCCCAATTTTCTGTCGCTTGTACCGAAGGAATAGACATGCACGTGACATTTGTGTGTTGTGATTCCACCCGTGGAAACGATGAGTGACTTTTTGGAACCTGTCCTTCAGGAGCCAATTGAACCCATCATTACACACGAGGAAGAGTTGCAGCAGCCACCTCTGGATGATGTGCCACAAGCAGAGGCACAGAATGTGCCCGAAAGTGAGGGGCCTAGAAGGTCTCAAAGAGTCAGAAGATCAGCTATTTCTGATGACTATAAAATTTATAATACAGAAGAAGTTCATATAGAAGGTGATCCCACTTCATATGAGGAAGCCATGAAAAATGTTCACTCATCAAAGTGGCTAGAGGCCATGGAAGATGAGATGAAATCGATGAGTTCCAACAAAGTTTGGGAACTTGAAGAAATTCCTAAAGGAGCCAAAACAGTAGGCTGTAAATGGGTCTACAAGACGAAATGTGACTCCAAAGGGAATATAGAAAGGTATAAGGCGAGACTTGTGGCAAAAGGCTTTACACAAAGAGAAGGAATAGATTACAATAAGACTTTTTCTCCTATCTCATGTAAAGACTCCTTCAGAATCATAATGGCATTGGTTGCACATTTTGACTTAGAGTTACATCAGATGGATGTAAAGACGGCATTTCTAAATGGGGATTTAGAAGAAAATGTCTACATGAAACAACCTAAGGGTTTTATCATGGAAGGCAAAGAGAATATGGGATGTCGTCTAAAGAAATCCATTTATGGATTAAAGGAAGCCTTTAGACAATAGTATCTAAAGTTTAATGATATAATTAAGAAATTTGGGTTTCAAGAGAATACAGAGGACAATTGTGTCTATGCAAAGTTCAAAAATAGGAAATACATTTTCCTAATTCTGTATGTGGATGATATCTTACTTGCGAGCAGTGATATCAGTCTACTGCAAGAGACAAAGAAGTTTTTATCCTCAAACTTCGATACGAAGGATCTTATGATCTTGAGCATTTCTAAAGTCAAAACCAGTGAACTCAAAAAAATTAGCTTCACCTAGCTTCTAGTTTGTTTTTGTCTCAATTTGTGAAATGGTTTTGCACTACAATGTCTCGGTTTGTGAAAAACAACTCAAGCCAGAGCTCGTAAAATGCGTCCCAAATGGAGCCTTATCGTTACTTTTCCATACAAACATGCATATACAAGAATTTCATTTTTTTAGGGCAGAGGCATGGGTTTCTTTAAGAGCAAATAAAATAAGCAAGTTATTTCGGAAACAAACTTAAGATATTCTAATTGCAAATTTGGAAGTAATTCAAAAGCATATATGCAAGTAGTTTTCTCTTCCAAGTAGGAGTACTAAAACCTGAGGATATGTGTACACCCTTTTTATACTGTTCGCACATCATCAGTACCAGTTTGTAACAAACACAAATCCTGATACTTTAGTGTACCAGTGCCAATTCCTGTTACCAAGTAGCACTAAAAATATGTATGCAAGTTAATAAATTGAATAGGCACATAGTATACTTCAGTAGCGGTAATTTGTAACATGGAACAAAGTTGACGTTTTCTTTATTTTTCTGATGCCAATATAATGGTGACCTCCTCATCTTATTAGAATGCTCTTGAAAATGGGAGAGATGGCCAGGAGGCTGTGGTAGCGCTACAGTGGTGCCATTTTTTTTATACTATCGTGGCGCCATTGAGGGGTGGAGGAAGGCTGCCATTGAGGCTCTTACACCCCTATACCACCTCCTTTTATTTTCTAGCCTAACCCCGTAACACTGATGTTTCAGTTACTGTTTGATCGGAATATTTATGCAATAGTAGCGGTAATTTGTAACATGGAACAAAGTTGACTTCTCTTTATTTTTCTGATGCCAATATAACGGTGTACTCCTCATCTTTATCTATCTACTAGAATGCTCTTGAAAATGGGAGAGATGGCCAGGAGGCCGTGGTAGGGCTATGCTGGTGCCATATTTTTTATACTATCGTGGCGCCATTGAGGGGTGGAGGAAGGCCGCCATTGAGGCTCTTACACCCCTATAGCACCCCTTTTATTTTTCTATCCTAACCCCGTGACATTGATGTTTCAGTTACTGTTTAATCGGAATATGTACGTAATAGAATGTGGTACTATCTTAGAGGATAAATATAATTTTCATGTTCAGAAAATATCAGGATTAATGATGATGTTTTTTTAATCGGAGAAACACACGAACATGAATTAATTATTGATTTCAAGTGCTTTAGTATGGTTTGCTCCACGCAATTAATTACATATTCCCTTCATCCCATTATAGTATAGGAGATATTAAGAGTAAAATGCTAGAATTGGAGACCTGCCAAGTTTGACCGTGTTTTATATTTTAGGATAGAGGGAGTAGTTAAAAAAAAGGGTAAATAACTCCTCTACTCGATTTTCAGCGTCGATTTGGAGCATGCCAAAGAACTGTGGGACGAGTGGGGGATCCACTGCCTGATCCTTGTGAGCCTCTTCCTACAAGTCTTCCTCTTCCTCACAGCGGATATGCGGAGGCGGAGCGGGTCGCGCGTGATTATGATGGCCCTATGGCTGGCCTACCTGTCGGCCGACACTGTGGCCATCTTCGTGCTTGGCCACCTCGCGGTCTACGTGAGGGGCCCGAGCCACGAGCTCATGTTCTTCTGGGCGCCGTTCGTGCTAGTCCACCTTTGGGGGGCAGGACACCATCACTGCCTTCTCGAAACAGGACAACGAGCTGTGGACGAGGCATCTGCTGAGCTTGGTCTCGCAGGTGGCCATGGCCGGGTACGTGGTGTCCAAGTCATCTTGGCCGGACGCCCGGCTCAGGGCTGCCATGGTGCTCGCGTTCTTCCGTGGATTCTTCAAGTACGCTGGGCGCACCTTATGCCTTTACTATTCCAGTCCAAAGAGTCTCCGGGCTTTATCCCTTGGTAGTGTATCGGATTCGATAGAGCGTCTCGGCCATGGAATGTCCGGTGCTCGAAGAATGATAGAAGAAATCTTTGAAATAATGTTCGTTGCTGACATGTGCTGGAAATTTGTAGGCCGAATGACTGGTGGACTTACCTTTCCAGATCTTATTCACATCATGTCAGTGGATGCTGTGGTCAATGACTCGTGGCTCATCCAATTTGCCGACGAGCTACCGGACATGCTGGAGGAGTTTAAGAATCGCCCAGACCGGCAAAGATTTCCAAATGGGCCAGGCCCGTTGGGCGGCCCGAGGCCCGACACTAAAAAGCACGGCACGAGCACGGGCCCGACATGAAGTGAATAGTGCCAGGGCTGGCCCGGCACGATGATAGTGCCGGGCCTGGGCCGCCTCCCCGGCACGCTGGGCCAGCACGAGCCCGGCACGATTTTTGAGCCGGCCCGATGTGGCCCGATCTAACTAGCATATAAATGAAGAACCCTACCTTATCCTTTCCAGTTCCCCCCATTTGGCCATCCACCCGTCCGCCTCCTGGTCTTCCCACAATCCCACCCTCCTCCTGCTGCTTGGGGCCGACACGGGGGGCCGCCGCCGCCGCCCGAGGCCGACGCGGGGGGCCGGCCGCCGCCGCCGCCGCCAGGGGCCGACGCGGGGGGCCGGCCGCCGCCACCGCCGCCAGGAGCCGTCTCGGGGGGCCGACCGCCGCCGCCGCCCGAGGCCGACGCGGGGGGTCGACCGCCGCCGCCGCCCTAGGCCGACGCTGGGGACCGGCAGCCGCCGCCGTCCGCGAGGGGGCCGACCGCCGCCGCCGCAGCCGCCAGGGGCCGACGCGAGGGAGCCGACCGCCGCCGCCGCCCGAGGCCGACGCGGGGGGCCGGCAGCCGCCGCCGTCCCGCGGGGGGCCGACCGCCGCCGCCGCCGCCAGGGGCCGACGCGGGGGGCCGGCCGCCGCTGCTAGTGCCGGGCCGGGCACTAGCACGGCATGGCCCGTCGTGTTGTGGGCTGGCCCAGCCCGATAAAAAGGTCGTAGGGCCGGGCCTGGACCGCCTCCTCGGCACGCAGTGCCAGCCCAGCCCGGCACGAAAATCCTTCGGGCCTAATAGTGCCGGGCCTATTAGTGCCGGGCCAGGATGGGTTAGTGCCGGGCTAGGGCCGGGCGGCCCATTTGGAAAACTATACAGACCGGTGCATGGCCTATCAGTACGTGGCAGCAATTATGGTAGGATCCTACAGAGCCCTCTACACCAAAACTCTGCTTCCTTTTTATGTTGGTTTTCTTCTAGATAGGCATGTTGAAAATCGTTATGTCTTAGAGTTATTCACGAACCTCATCTTCCTGATACCCATCCTCTTCCAGTATCTGTCAACTACCATAGCCCTGGTGCTCTTTGCAGCTGCCGAAAAGAAGAGACCCTATAGTCAAGCGGATATCATCGTGTCCTACCTATTGCTTGTAGGAGCCATAGTCCTTGATCTGCTGCCTGTCTTCACGTCCATTGTTTCCCTTGCGAGAAAACCATTCCGTCCGGGAACGGCACGTGAATGGGCAATCATGTGTCTTGGCAACTGCTTCGTTCCTCAAGGCTGGCAAACAACAAAACAGTGGTCAGAAGAGCTAGCACAATACAGCATGATAAGTAGATACAACACTAGTAACGCATGCATGCCATCCTTACGGAAATGGACCGGTAAATGCTTCGGTGCTTGGTGTGTCGAGTTCTTTGACACGACACGCACACCTGTTTTTTTTTTATGGAAACAGGAGGGCTTTAGCCCTGCTGGTTATATATTGATAAAGAAAAAAGATGTAAAGGGATTACAAAGAGCAAAGAGCAAACCAGTTTGAATCTAAGAAACAGAGAAGGATAAAAAGAAAATCATGAAGATTACAACATAAGCTCTAGCCATTCAACCATAGATTGTTTGGAGGCCTCTTTAACTCTATGCAGGACTAAGGAATAGGTGGACTTAAACCGCAGGATGACCCCTTGCATTGTTGGTGGTATACCTCTGAAGATTAAATTATTTCTGGTCATCCATATGCACCAGCTCATGATTATGATTATTTCCATGAAGAAAGGAACCTGAAGCTAAGTTTTGAAGGAAGTCAAAATGGAGTAAAAGGGTCCAGCTCCTGTTACTGATGATCTCAAGTTGCTCGTCCTCGACAAGTTATTGTTGCAAACATGTAGACAAGAGTGGGACATTGCAAGCTTCCGTGGTGAACGAGCACTTGAGAAGTGGATGGGCAGCCATCAAGTTCCAGAAACTAGAAGGTCAGGCTATGCTGCACTGCACATGAGCGTCAGCAGCAGAGTTGAATTCCCGAGAAGTGTCCTCATCTTGCACATCGCAACGGACATCTGCTACTTCTCTGAGGACACAGAAACTGACGAAGCGAAGAAGAAGAAGATGATGAGCAGAGAGCTGTCTCTTTATATCATGTACCTTGTGTTCAAGTGCGATGTGATGCTCACAAGCATCTCCCGGCTTGCACATGAGCAAGCTCATGAAGAGCTCAAAGAAATCATTTCAGGTCGACAGTCTCCACAGGGTAATCTAGATGAGAAGGAGGCTATCATGGAGGTGATTGAGGCTATGAAGAAAGAAGAACAGCAGAAAGGCTCGATGCTGAAGGTGGCTCACCCTGACAAGAATGAAGAACCGGCCAGCAAGGATGCTGCTGCTACCACCAGTCGGTCGCAGGAACTTCGGCGGTGGACGGAGGAAGTGATATACACTCCAGTGCTGTCTCGTGTCTATGCAGTGGCCCGGGAGCTAATGGCCATCGACGACGAAGCTTCCCGCTGGGACCTCATCTCGGAGGTGTGGCTGGAGGTGCTTTTCTACACGGCGCCTCGTTGCGGGGCAGCTTTTCACTACGAGCATCTCAGCACCGGAGGGGAATTCATCTCTCATGTTCTCCATCTCATGCGTCTTCTATGCCCTTTTATGCCAAATCCTGGTGCTTAATTTGGGATGAAGGCAGTATTTGAATAGTAGAGCTGATGGAACGGGTGTGAACAGATAGCATCACTGTCCGTTCATGCCTGCCTAGGCTGCCTGTGTCCGGCACTCCCTCACTCATGGCATTACTTGATCAAGTCATCTTATTCTAAACTTTATTCGCCCCTTTTCTTTCCTGACTTTGCTTTATGTTTGTATTCGGTAGTCTCATTCAAGTGACCATTTTCTGCACGCCAGGTTTTTATTCCTCAGGTGCTATGCATACTTGCTTTTTTTTTCCGTGTGGGATCCAATGCAAGACCCATGCGAGTAGATTCTGAAGTTTAATTTGCTGGACCACCATCAGGCGACTGAACAGAGCCACAGAGATGCGTCGTGGCAATTGTCCGGCTGAACTTCGGCCACCGGCGATCGACGCGCATGCACGGCGACTGAACTCGATGGACGAGGAGGTTCCCGATCCCAGCGCCAATTGCCGTGCTTCTGTCCTGGAGGTCTGGCCTGCGGTTGAGCTGCGGGACCTTGGTGATTTGCTTAGGGCGCGACTCGTGGAAGGACCTGCCGGTTGCGAGTTCATTCAGGGTCCATTAGACGGAAGCCCTCATCAGCATCGTATTTGTTTTTTGAATTTCCTGACGATTATA
Organism: Setaria italica; assembly: GCF_000263155.2. NCBI lineage: Eukaryota > Viridiplantae > Streptophyta > Magnoliopsida > Poales > Poaceae > Setaria > Setaria italica. The sequence goes on along the minus strand of NC_028457.1, from coordinate 35,447,095 downwards.
CTCCTTTCACAATTTTTCATGGGTAGCTTAGATACCATATTGGCACTACAAGGCGGCATTATGGTAGTTGTTCTGAAGCCTTGATCTCTTGGTGAGTTCCAGACTGCAAGTTTGCAGAATGTCTCGCGCCCTCTTATCCTGTGGCATTCATAGTGATCGCTTCAGCAGTAGCAGTCTTGATGATCGAGCTGCATGGAGCCCAGTCGAAGTCCTGAACCTGCAGAATGTCCTGTCGTTGCTTCTATCGCGCACTCTGGTCCATCAGATGTACTTGCGTTCCATTTTGTGGCATAGTTTCAGACTTGCAATGGACTTGCATTGCATTCTGGCAGTTGGATTTGAACAAACAATTGGAACAGACATCGAACCTGCGAATTCTCACTACTGGCGTCCTGTGTTTTTTTCCTAAGGATGGACGAAATTTCCACCCGCACCTACAAAACGGGAGCGGTAACGTAGCATGCGGCCCGCCCTCACCCGCCCCTGCAAATGGGGGCAATTTCCAGGGGCGGGTGACGGCAGCACCCACCCCCGGAAATGCTCTTTCCAGTGGCGGGTGACGGCATCACCCGCTCCTGGAAATTATCACCCGCCCCTGCAAGTGGTTCTCTAGGGGTAGGTCACGGGACAACACGCCTCTGGAAATGGGCGACAAAACAGCCAGCTGGGTTTCTTCCTCCTCCCGATAGCACAGTCACTGCTCAGGGGAGGTGCTGCTCGAAAATTGAAAAAAGTGAAAAAGGTGGGGGAAGGTTTTCAACTTTGTTTCCTTAGAGTTGGAGCTTATAAGAGGTAAGTTGATGCTAATTTCTCATCTTTTTGAAGCTTATTGCATAGATTTTAGGTTCAAATGGAGTTCCATATCCCTCTAGATAGATCTAGATCTCCAAGGTGTGGATTAGTCATTTGGAGCTCCATTTACCTCAAACTTTTGGATGAAGTTATGTTATTTAGGTAGGAGAACAAGATTATCTAATCATTTGTATCAACTTTGATGTTTTAGCCTCATTCATGAATGATGAATTTCCAAGATATCCATGGAGGAGAGAGAAGAATATTTGTTTTTTATATTGATCCATGCATGACATAATTTTCATTTTTTTTCCAAGATTTCAATATTTTCATTTGTTTATTAGGAAATACTACATGTGTGTAATTATATATATATGGTGTTTTTATATGGTGTAATTTTTTTGCTGTTCAGAGAGATGGATAGGACATGGATGTACCAAGCACGAAGAACAGGCGCCTATTTCCTTGGAGAACTTAACAAATTCATTAAAACTGCCGAGAATAATGCAATGATTGAGAAGACAAATATGGTGGCTTGTCCATGCAAAACCTATAAGAACATGAGAGTATTCAGGGAGACAACTACAATAAGATCGCATGTGATGGTTCGAGGTTTCGTTGAAGACTACATGATTTAGACATATCATGGTGAGAAAGCACCCCCTCAGAATCCGCTCGACGAAATCATGGGAGATGTCGAGTTTGATGCTTACGATTGTTTTGAGGAGGGTGGCGGCGATGATGGTGGTGGTGGCTCTGGATGATGGTGTTGATGAGGGTGGCGATAGTGGTGGTGGTGACAATGATGGTTATGATAGTAGTGGCGACAACGAACTTGATGAGAGTGATTTTCTAAGCTAGTTGTTGCATCACACCAAAGCGGAACTATTGGTTGGTAGTGCAAACGCGTTAGAAAACTTCGAGACGGTGAAGAAATCAGCGGGGGAGAATGTGTATGAGCGTTCAAAGGGATGTCCAAAACACTGGACCGTGCTTTGTTTCGTACTTGAGCTGTTGATTTTAAAGGCTAAGCACGATTGGTCCGATGGTAGTTTCAATGATCTGCTGCGTATCTTGGCTTGGTTGCTTCAAAAGCTAAATAGAGTGCCCGCCAACACATATCGAGCAAAGAAGCTTGTTAGTCCGTTCACAATTGGTGTGGAAAGAATTCATGCATGTCCAAACCATTGTATCTTGTACCGTAGGGATACTTTCAAAGGCTTGGACAAATATCTTGTATGTTTTGCAAGTCGGTACAAAAATAATTCCAATTATTGTGATGACGACAGGCAAGGTCCAACCGATGGGAATAAAAGGAAGAGGAAGGGTGTAGGGAATAGTGTTGCCATTGTTGAGCCAAAAGACACTACTTTAGGCATTTCTCAGAAGCAGCGTAGAATTCCCTCCTTGGTCATGTGGTAACTCCCTATTACCGATCGCCTTAGATGTTTCTTGTCAAACCCAAAGGACGCTGAACTGATGCGATGGTGGGATTCAAATAAGCGTAGGAAGGGTGACGAAAAGCTTTGATATCCATCCGATGCTCGCCAGTGGAAGAAGTTTGATGAGCGTTATCCACAATTTGGAAACGATCCAAGAAATGTTCGATTTGCACTAAGTACAGATGGAATGAATCTGTTCGGTGAAAGGACCAGCACTCACAGTACATGGCTAGTGATCTTGACGATGTACAACCTGCCAACATGGTTGTTCCAAAAGAGAAAGTACCTTTTGCTATCCATCGTTATACAAGGACCAAAACATCTTGGCATCGATATAGATATTTTTCTTAAGCCTTTGATGCAAGAGATGGAAACTTTATGAAAGAATGGTATCGACATCATCGACCATTTTACACAGCAAGAATTTAATCTAAGAGACATTATCTTCATCACCATCAATGATTACCAAGTGTTGTTTGTCTTGTCAGAACAGGTGAAACGTAAGATAGGATGCATGGTGTGCATTGATGACACCGCATGGTCTTTCCTAGAAGGTTCTAGAAAGGTAGTTTACCTTGGGTACAGACGCTTCTTGGTGGAAGGACACATGTACCAAAGTAAGAAGTTCTATAATTTTTTTGGCGGCAAGCCCAACCTAGAATCTAATCCAGAAAAACGAGATGGGAACTATGTTTTCAACATGGTTAGGACAATCTAGGTTCCTTATAGGAAGATGACAAAAGATGGGAAGAAGAAAAATAGAGATAAGCCACCTATCGATGGCGTGCCATTCAAGAAGTTGTCAATCTTCTACTAGTACTTGCCGTATTGGTCTGACCTTGAGGTCCGCCATGCCATCGATGGTATGCACATGAAGAACAATGTGTTTGGTAACACAATTGGTCTCTTCTTGGAGACATTAGCTAAGACAAAGGATATCTTGAAGTCACGACAATACTTGGTAGCCATGAAGATAAGACAAGACCTTCACCTTGAAGTCACGACAATACTTGGTAGCCTCGATAAGGGGAATGGAAGATATGAACTGCCCCCGGCTAGCTACAACTTGACACTAGATGAGAAGAAGGCAGTGTGCCAATTGTTATGGAGGATTAGAGTACCAAGTCGATTCTCATTCAACATCAAGAAACTAGTCTCAATGAAAGATCTCTCACTATCAAGCTACAACTGTTATGATTATCATGTGATGCTGACGTTGTTCCTTCCAAATGCAATTAGAGTGATCAAGCCTGCATATGTAAAGATGGTTATCACTCGGTTGTGTTACTTCTTCAACAAAATTTCTCAAAAGGTTATTGATGAAGATGAATTGAAACACCTCCAAGAATTAGAGTGGATGTATTTTTTAATACAAACTATTACAATTTATCTTGGATGCATATAAACTTTGTATCAAAATTGTAGAGCTCAATGAGACATTAAACTTTATAGTTGACAACTTTTGCATTTGAGATCATTTAATAGCTCAAAAAATACATTTTAGAAGAAAAAAAATGGAGAAACGATTTCCAGGGGCGGGCGTTGGCACCCTATATATGGTAACACCCACGTGGAGTTAGCTAAACTTTTGGAGAATCCCGCGAGACGCTGACAAGCTGCCAAAATTTCCGCCCTCCTGCCCTGCACCGACACCGCTCCCCTCCCCCGTGGGCTCCGCCGCCGCAACGCCTCCCCACGTCGCCACCACCGCCAGGCCGCAGCTTCGCCTTTCCCGTCGCGGTGCCTTCCCGAGCCACCTCTCCACCGCCGAGCTATGCAGCACAGAACGCACCTCCTCCCTTCGTCTCCACCACCACGGGGTCGGGTAGCCTCCTCCCTAAGCACCGCCTCCTTCCCGCCAGGCCGCCGCCTACCCGCCGTTGAGTAAATTTCTTTCATTATTTTATAAACCAACAATTGTAAATTTCTTCCATTAATTTGGACAATCACCGAAGTTGATTTATTGGAAAAATCTATCTTGTCTAAATTATCATTGAAATTGATGATTGTGGAATAATCTATCTTATTATAATTTTATTTGGATAGTTTTGGTAAGTGGAAGTGGTGGTGGCGGCCATGGAGGTGGCAGGGGACAGTACATATTCGAGGATCCTCCCATTAGTCGTCCAGGACTTCACTTCCCTAGTGGCACCATTGAGTTGCCAACAGAAGATCGAAGGAGCGGATTAGTTCCCATCATAGTAATATTCGTTCCTTCTTTTAATTAATTTTTTTACTACACATGAATAAATTCTAAATTTACTTACATACAATGTAGCTTATCAACCCTATTAGATGGCTCAAAGTTGTTGTCGAAGCTATAGGTGGTACTTCTCCCATAGTGCAAATCGAGATTGTTGGTGAAAGAGTACATATCTCTCTTCAAGTACCCGCTCGAGATACGAATTTCACCTCGATATCACTGGGAAAGGCCATCCCGATGGTTTCATTACTGCATCAGGTCAAATAGCACCAAATAGGGTAACTTTTGAGAGGACCGCCGTGGAAGCCTGCCTAGAGCAGCTTAAGGATCATGGGTACTTTGTACCAGACTTGTCATATTTTCGAATAAAGTAGCTCGAGGAGGGAGAAGGTAATGTGATTGTGACTATGAGAGGCTTTGTCAGCTTAATCAACATGACATAGTATGAAACATTCTTTTATCATTCTTGACTTAAGTTATTTTACATCATTTTTACTTTTATCAAGTTATTATGATCTTAGGATATATTTGGTACTACCAATGTGGCGTGAGCTTTCGTGTGATTCTGAATCAAGTCTTGGAGGTGTTTGATTTGACTTACATAGGTGGAAACCCGATATTCAGCAGAGATTGGAAGTTCCAAGCTCATCTCACTTTCCATAGGTTACATCAGTTAACGTCTCCATTGTTGAAGATTTATACCGGTGTATATGACCGTCCATGTGAAGTGGAGGAAAGTGCACTTATCCGTGCTCTAACTTAACGGAACTTATTTGAAGTTCTAAGCTGAATGATTGAAGATCCCCTATCTAAAGAAGAGAGTCGGATTAGTAGGAAATATGTAACATGCACGCCCGGATATATCCCTACCTCTTATGGACTTAAAGTTCAAGTATTGATTTACGAACTCGCTGGTTCCATGCTGCACGGATGTATGTGTCCATACGGATACGGCCATTTTCTAAGCAACCCGATATGTGGATACATTTGAGCAATTCCGTAATAATAAATAAAATGCATATTAAAATTCGAAAAAACATCCACAGCTTGGAAAGGACGTTGAAATCATCTTGCAATTGCACTTTTCGCTCTTTCTGTTTCCAATCAGCAAAGAGGCACATGACATGCATCGGCAAGCCAAGCATCTCCATCACGAGCTCCTAAATGAACTTGACGGAGGAATTGAGGATTAGTGGAGTACATCTCCGTTCAGTCCTGAAACAGATCCAGTCTAGCTCCTTACTTCACAGATATACACAACTTCAAGAACCGGAAAGAACTGAAAAACAAGAACAAGAGGACTAGATCGAGAAAGGGAAGAACCGGACTCAAACTGCCAAAGGGGAAAAACTAACCGGATGACAGGTCGTCGCCCTGTTGCCATGCTCGTGAGTCGCCGCCGCCGGCGTGAAAACTGGAAATCACCGCGGGCGTGGTCGTCGTGGCCTCGTGGGTGTGGTGTGGCCGTGGCACAAGGTCGTCGCCGGCTCGCCGCGGCCAGCGGCGCCGCTCGTGGCGCCGTGCGGGTTGCGGCGGCGCACCAACAGCGGCGGCGCGATGCTTCCGGAGGCTGGAGCGAACAGCGAGGAGGCGCACGGGCAGAAGGATAATGAAGGGTGCTGTCTTGTTGGGCTGGGCCGTATCTCCAATCCACCCCAATACGTACCGGCGGGCGTATCCGTTTTTTCTAATTCTTTTTTTATCTCGGATACTTACTATCTCGGATACTTACCAGTATGTATCCAGCACGTACCCTTGCTGATACGCGATACGGCACCTCATCCACGTACGTATCCAGGTAATGTACCCTACTCTTTCCTTATTGATGTAAAAACTGGTTATATAATTTCATTGATATACAATGTTTATTGATATATAATGTTCTTTGAGTGTTGGATCTGGATGGGTTGACTGAGAACCATAATTTAAAAATTTGACGTGAAAATCATACAAAAATTTGGTGAGAACAACATTTCCAGAGTCTGTGATAGCTTTACCTGTCTTTGCAAAACAATTAGCAGGGGCAGGTGTGAAGACACTATTACACCACCCGCCCCTGGTAATAGTGTCTTCACATCCGCCCTGTAAACAGCTTTACAACCTACCCTCCAAACAGCTAATTTTAACTGTGAAAGTTAGGAGCGTGTGGCGCGCCCGTCCCTGCGAATGCTATTTTAACTAGAATCTATTTTTGTGGTAGTGTCTGGATAAGCATTTCTTGGGCCGGACCGAGAAAAGCCAGGTTTTCTAGGTCTCAAATCGCTCTGCCATGGCCTGGCCGCAACGAATTGTCCGGGCTTGTAATTTCGGTCCAGGCTTGGTAAGGCATAGGCTGGACCGGGCCACCCACGCCCACTACATTTATACACTACAATTAAAAAAAAGAAAAGTACTTTCCAGGGTCTTTTTTATTTTTTTATTTTAGTATTTTGCAAAAATATATATCCTAATAATAATATTATAAATCTATACCTATACCACCATTTGAAACGGCTATAGCACCTCAACTCTGCTGCATTTGCTGGAGCACCGGATTTTTTTTCAAATCCCAGCGAGCACGCTGCTCCTTTCACCAGCATTACCTGAACAACTTGAAAACAAGAGCTAACGCTAGGACTCAAAGCCTACTGCCCAAGAAGCCTTCCTCGCAATCACACCAAAAGGTCAGCTGTGATATGCTTTCATGGTGACAGTGGAGAACCTTAACATGGAATAAGTTCCATTTGTACGCCAATGTGGAGAAACTTAATATAGACTACTCAGTTCCATGTACACGCGCGAAGTGGTCGTAACTGCTACATGGCCTCCTTCTTGTGAACAGAGGCAATGGCTCATGTCAATGGATTGTTTTGTAAACCATAAACTCATAGTAATAACATCTCCAGGTAGTAAACCATAAACTCTCAAAAGTCAAATCCCATAGTTTGTAGCTGTCGCTAAGTTTAATATGCTAAATCACAAACAACGAATGCCATGACTATATTTTTCTAAAATAGAAAAGATGCTTGTCCACAACCCTTTGACTTCCTATGGCTCATTTGAGGTCCTTATTCATCAGCTTAGTTAGAAAAGTTTTGTTTGGTATACCTTTTCAAAGTATCTTTTTGGCAATCTTTTCTCCTAGAAAACATAGTTTCTCCTACTGGGCCCCATACATGCAACTAGAAAAGTAAACAAAAGGTAAACTAGAGACGGCCAGGGACCCTACAAGTGGTCTTTTTATGTCGGAGTGTGTGCTGCCACACTGAACAACGCACACGCCAATTGTAAGTTCTCCAATGTATGTGGTTGGAGATAAGAGATGGAAGTTGTTGGTAGAGTATGTGAACAAGCATGAGCCACCTAGCCGGCCTGCAACCAATTAAACCAGCTCCAACCGTTTGGAATTCATGCCAGAAGGGACCCGTTAGCTCAAGATAACCACTGTCACTTTCAGCAGTTAATAGACGAGACAAGGCGCTAGTCATGAACTGACCATCGAGGGGCCCAAAACTCTTCTCACCATGCAAATCATGGTCACATCCTGTGACAACATATGAAAGAATCGTCCTCATATCTCATATATCCTTCCCTGGCGAAAAAAGTGTAGTACTACTAGTCTACTACCATTGTGACAGTCTGACGGAAAACGCGAGGGATCGGGAAAAGGGATAGAAATGATCGTGACAGTCGAAAGGAAGAGTGGGTGGTGAAAGAAGAAACTTTTTTCTGCAAAATGCATTTTAGAGACGCTTACTTACATGCGTGTAACATAATCCTACTAAATGCACGCGCATCTACACACTATACCTATGAGATGAGAGCACCTTTAAGAGACCAGGACAATATGGACATGCTAAGCCTAGCGTTAAAAGATTAACACTAATTATTTTTGAAATAAATTTAGAATAATGCAAGCATCCCGTACGTCTATAACTTAAATCTAGGTGGACAGGTTTCACTCAGACCTACTAGGTGGACAGGTTTCACTCTTACCGTAGCAGCAGAGTCAGTTGGATACTTGGATTATATTGCCACCGATGGTCCACGGATGCAGACAGTAGAAAATGTTATTTCCAAGCACATGTTAAAGTAATGCAGACAGTAGAAAATGTTATTTTCACTCACATGCGAAAGTAGTTTGTCCTTATAATTCACTTCTCCAATGCTTTTGTAAATTCTTATGCCGTCCAAATTCCACACGTGGCAAGGTCAAATATACCAGCTATGAGCCTATAACTATAAGCGGACACGGCTAGGTGGGGTGGTAATTAAAGAGGCATGGGGGAGAAGTGTGATCAACAGTTCTGACTAGCCTGGTGGCAGGGATGATGTGGATCCGAAGGTGGGTGTTGTGTTCATGTGTTTGTTACTACTATGCAAGTTAGGGTCTCTTTGGCACCGCTCCCTTGCAGCTCCAGCTTCTCTGACATGTTACTATAGCACTACTGTGCTGGACTGCAGCGAGAAGCCAAAACGCATATCAAGGTCAAAAATGAACTTGGGAAGAGGGGAAGCCTGTGGAGCTTGAAAAAGTGGCTCCCCCAGCTTCAGCTTCGGCACGCGCAATAGTTAGAGAGTCGGAGCCGACAGGAGCTGCGTCAAACAGGCCCTTAATGATAGTGTAGTGGAGCAGGTGGGCTGATTTGACGTGACTTAATTTAGCATAGTGTTAGAAGATGGAAGGTGTACCACCACCACTATCATTATTAATTACATGGTATCAATTTAATCTAGTTCAAGTTCCGTGCTTCGATATATGATGGCAGGACACTACTAGAGAAGAGAGCATCATACCAGTCGGAAAACCCCCTTCACTCCTAGAAAGTGAACCGAGAGTGATGAGATGCCTATGATCATCAGTTCCGGTTAATATAAGAACCGGGAATGATGCTCTTATTCGTTCCTGGTTTGCGGTACAAACCGCTTGCAAGAACCCTCCACGACCACCCTTCCCCACTTCAACAAATGCAAGATCGCCCATTTATAATTCAAGTCTCTGATGCATTTGTAAATTATACTATAATACATGCACGACGGTCCAACTTACACATCATGCTGAGCAATCTATAGTTGCACACTTGCACTGACATCCCACAGTCTTCATCACCACCGACGACAAAAGCAAAGAAAGCAAGCTGCCACTGCCATGGCGCACGGCGGCGCAGCAGCAGCGCCGCTGCTCCCCTCGGCCGCCGCGGCGCCCGACGCGTACGCGCCGCCCCGGAACAGGTTCTCCTTCGTCTGCGCCACGCTGGCCTCCATGACGACCATCCTCATGGGCTACAACCTCGCGCTGATGAGCGGGGCGCAGATGTTCATCCGGGAGGACCTGGGCCTCTCCGGCGTGCAGGTCGAGGTGCTCACCGGGTCCATGAACGTGTTCATGCTCGTGTCCATCCTCGCCGGCGGGTGGGCCGCCGACCTTCTCGGCCGCCGGGGCACGCTCGTGCTCGCCAACGCCTTCCTCATGGCCGGTGCGCTCGCCATGTCGGCCGGCGGCAGCTACGCGGACCTCATGGCCGCGCGCTTCGTCACCAGCGTCGGCGCCGGGTTCGCCCGCGTCGTCGCTCCCGTCTACAACGCCGAGATCTCGCCGGCGTCCACCCGCGGCGTCCTGTCGTCCTTGCTAGACGTACGTGTATTATATGCCTGCATCCTTGTCTTTTCTCCATTTGAAAGCTTACTTCTGTACTCGTGCAGATGTTCGTCAATGTCGGCATCTTGCTCAGCTACGTGTCGAATTACGTTTTCGCCGGCCTGCCGGTGCACCTTGGCTGGCGCGTCATGTTCGCCGCCGGCGCGCTCCCACCGGTGTTCCTCGCCGCGGGGGTGCTCGCCATGCCGGAGTCGCCGCGGTGGCTGGTGATGCGCGGTCGCCACGCCGACGCGCACGCCGTGCTCGTGCGCACCTCCGACACCCCGGCCGAGGCCGACCTCCGCCTCGCGGAGATCAAGCAGGCCGGCGGCGTGTGGAAGGAGATGCTCGTGCGGCCGACGAAAAGCGTGCGCCGGATCCTCGTCTGCGTGCTCGGGCTGCAGTTTTTCCAGCAAGCTTCCGGCATCGATGCCATTGTGCTCTACAGCCCGCTGGTGTTCGAGAAGGCCGGCATGCCGTCGAGCACCTCCGTCCTCGGCGCCACCGTCGCCGTTGGGGTGGTCAAGACGGGCTTCATCCTCGTGGCGACGTTCCTCTCCGACCGCGTCGGCCGGCGCCCGCTCCTCCTCGCCAGCGCCGGGGGCGCCACCGTGGCGCTGGCCTCCGTAGCCCTGACGCTCTGCGTCGGCGCCGGCGGCGATGCGTCCTCGTCGTCCCCTCTGGCGACGGCGGCGTGCGTCGCGTCGGTGCTGGCGTTCGTGGCGGCCTTCTCGGTCGGGCTCGGGCCGGTGGTGCCGACGTACAGCTCGGAGATCGTGCCGCTGCGGCTGCGCGCGCAGGGCACGAGCCTCGGCACGGCGGCGAACGGGGTCACGTGCGGGCTGGTGACCATGACGTTCATCTCTCTCGCCGACTGGATCACCATGCCTGGGTGCTTCCTCCTCTACGCTGGCGTGGCGGCAGCCGCGTGCGTCTTCGTGTACATGAAGCTTCCGGAGACTAGTGGGAGGAGCTTGGAGGACATGGACGTGCTTTTCGCCAAGTGATGTTGGTTGCGTAAATTGGACAGTGAAGTGAGGTTTTGCAGTAAAAATTGGGCAGTAAATTGCGTAAATTGTGATTAAGGCATTTGCTAGTGTATGGGTTTGTGTCTGGGATCGATTTCAACTTAGAATTTGGCAACAAATCATTTAGGAACCACCCGTAATAATTCATATAGCTTTGAGTATAACGGTCTAGTTCTTTTTTTCCTCCCTATAAATAAAACATTTGAAATAATTTATGATCATGTCATTCCAAACATTTTTTGGAAAACATGCAAAGTGCAACCTGATATTTCAAACAGTTTTTTTTTAAAAAAATCTGTTTGTAAAGTTTGAAATGTCATTTTAAAGAACTGTTTGAAATGTTTCTATTCACCGATGATGGTCGACGGAACTGCTGACCAGTTCATTCTCTCTTAATTATTTTCTGCATCTTTCCACATGAAATTTTGCTAATATGTCTTGACTTGACATAGGTTAGCGTTGACATTACTTGCTCTTAGTGTTGATCTGACCTCTGGCTCAGTGCCCCACCTTTTGTTTACATTGGTTGCCTGTCCTGGCGTCACATGCATGATTCACATCCCTTGTCTTCCCTTTTCATTGCTCCATCGCCCTCCTGCAGAGTTGGCAAAGTCACCTCTTTTGCTAAGCAGGAGGAGCTTCTCCAGGTAATTGCATTTTTGTTTTTCTGTAAACGACCTCCTCCTTATGGTTAAGTTGCGAGCTATTGCAAATGCTCTTCCCATATGATCTCTATTCTCTAGCTCTGGAGAGCATTAATCCACACGTACGTTACAAAGTAGATTCTACCCGTCCGTAGAGCATCCGCAACAGATCGATAGTAGCTCTCTACAACATTGCCACATCAGCTTTTAAGGAGAGAGAAAAAACTGTGGCTAGATGTAGCAAGAGCCACTAGCACACGAATCGAATTGCATACAAAATATTTAGCCACACGAATTTCATTTCAGCATGAAATTGAGTTAACCAAGTGGACCGATACCATGCTTACCTTTTCCTATTTCATTTCGTTACTAAAAGTTCCATGGAAATTTTTTTACCTACTAAAAAGCCCAAGAGTTCATGCGGCCCAGCACAATTTCTTCCTCAACACCACCGCCTTCGTCGCGTCCCTGCTCGCCATCATGCTCATCGTGAGCTACGACAAGCTGCAGGACCTGCTCCAGCGGAACATCCCGGCGAGATTAAGGAAGGTGGCGCTTTATGGGCCCATCGTCGTGGCGCTGCTGGGACTCGTGGGCGCTTACGCCTTCGGGAGCTGCAGGGACAGCAGGCACGTACACCACCTATGTTGCCCTCCTGCTTGTCGCCTTCGCTGTGGCCTCCATTTTTTTTTCAGATTGTTGCCCACCGGTTTGAAGCCAAGATCACTTCTTGCGGTGAATGGATCAAGAACCGTTTCAACAAAGTCCTTAACTCCAGCAGGTACACATATAAATGCACTGGCATTCAAACTTCGATTATCGAATTTTTTTTCATCTCTGCATTCACCCTACTTTGTCGTGCACATGTTTCTTTTAGAGAAATTTATTTACATTTTAATAGAAATTTATTTGTGATAAATACTACTACATAATAGAAAGTAAGAAATTGTTCAGCCTCAATAGCATACCATGGTGAATACTGAAAAAACAGTATTTTGTCACTAATAAAGACACATATTGTGGTGCTATAACAATTTTTCTTTTCACAAATAGTATACTTTGTCACTAATAATCATAATCACCTAAATATATATTAATTCTTGTTTATTTGTTTATTTGTTTAATGGTGGAAAAGACACGTGAAGATATTCAGTTGCTTGCCATTCTTGCGGCGACCAATGCTTACCAAGCTGGAGTGGATCCGCCTGGTGGCGTCTGGGCAGAAAGTGGGGAGGGTCACAGGGTCGGAGACCCAATATCCTAACAACGCACCCTGTGCGGTACCAGGTCTTCTTCTACTTCAACTCGGCAGCCTTCGTGGCGTCCCTAGTCATCACGGTGATGCTGCAGAGCGAACGCCTGGTTAGACGCCACGCGCTGGAGGCGGCCATGATACTGGATCTGTTTGGCCTCATAGGCGCATACGCTGCCGGAAGTGCCAGGGACACAACCACCTCCATTTACACGGTTGCCATGGCTGGTGTTGTCCTCATCTACGTGGTGATCCACATCGTCTTCTTCACTCTAGACAGCACGCCTCCTGCAGGCAGCAGTACGACGACCAATGAAGAAGGAGGCAGCTGGTTGAAGAAGAAGCGTGATGTGCTGCTGTTGCTTTCAGTCTTGGGCGCAACGCTCGCGTACCAAGCCGGCTTGACACCTCCAGGCGGCTTCTGGGAGGAGGATGACAAGTCTGGGCACCACCGAGCCGGCTTCCCGGTGCTCCTGGACAAGTACCCTATCCGTTACAAGATATTCTACTACTTCAACGCGGCAAGCTTCATGGCTTCCGTCGCCCTCATTGTCCTCCTCCTCAATCCAAATCTGTACAAGCCTGGCATAGAGTGCTATGCGCTCTACGTCTGCATGGTTGCCGGCATGCTCGGCCTCATGGGTGCCTACTCTGCTGGAAGCTCCATGCATCTGCGAACCTCCATCGTCGTGTTGGCACTGGCTTCTGCATTGACTATTGCATCTTTTGCGGTTGCAATCTATGTGAGATGCATCCGGAGTAAGGGTGAAGCCAAGAAGAAGGAACAAGACAACAAGGAGAAGAAGAATGGACAAGAGGATACCATGATCATGTTCCTCATGCTGGTAGGAATACTGGGTGCGAGCGTGACGTACCTGACGGGTCTGAAACCACCTTGTGGCATGTGGAGGGACGACGCAAACGGGCACTCGGCCGCTGGCTACCCGGTCCTCTATGACACCAACAAGCGGAGGTACAATGTTTTCTTCTACAACAACTCCACCTCCTTCATGGCGTCCATCGCCATCATCGCCTCTCGCTGCCTTCACGGATGATCGTGCAAGTGCCTAATAAGGGGAAGAGCCATAAAATTCATCTTTGGCCGATGCACACTGCCATGGTGCTGGACATGTTCGCCCTCCTGGTAGCCTACGCGGCAGGCACTGCTCGGAAGTGGGGTACATGAGTACATCCACCAAGGTCGTCCTGCTGCTCGTTCCCATCCTGCTCCTGATTTGGGGGGTTCTGTTCCTCTGCAACATATGCCAAGGATGCATGAAACCGAAGAGGACCCAATCCCCATCCGTAGAATACAAATTCTGAATGAAGCTCGGTTTGGACATATGGTAAGGTTATAGGTAAATAAAAGCTGTGACACGGTCGCTATTGGTCTGCTTATTTAAGATTTTGTTGGAGTCCAATGTGTGCATTGACATGTATATACGTATTATTCTTTGTATGCCACCCAATGCGTATGTATTAACTCTTTGTTTATCTACAAGTAATGAATAAAAGGGTTTGCTCGATGTCATTATTATGCCATGCATTATTCTCTGATGCTTAAATGGGTATTTCATGGGCATTTCTACCGTTGAGACTACGGAATACAAAATATGGGATCCTCATATAGTAGTACATTTCTAAAATAATCGAGAAGAAGAAAAGAGTTGAGACTACCAAATACAAAATATGGGATCCTCATATAGTAGTACGTTTCTAAAAGGGAGTGCTACCTGCCACCCGGGTGTTTCTCATGGAAGCATCACCCAGGCAATCTGATTTGCTGAAACACTTGATTTTGAGGCAGACAATTTAGGTGCTGGCAGAGATGCTGTCACCTGAATTTCAATACCATCAGATTTGGATCAAACGGTGGAAAATAATTGCTAGCAAAAACAACATAGAAACAACTATGCTGAGAACATAGTAAACAAACTGATGCAGAAAAGAGAAGGAAAATTAACATGCAAAATGCAAAACTAACAACTCAACAAATGCAAAATGCAAAATTAACATTCTCTATGACATCCTTTCCTCCTCGTTATTTGCCCACGGTAGATGTAGTTTAATTTTGCGGTGTTTTTATTTCCCTATAATGGGCTACCTTTATTTGTAGGTTAATTATCAAATTACTCCTGATTTTTATGTGATTTGTAGGCTAGCTTTTTGGGTATTGCGTCAGATCTGGTTCAATGATTTTTTTTTATTGGGTATTGGACAACGGTTTTGCAGTTTTTTATAGCGATGAGTAATGTGGGCATGCTGGAAATGGTGTCACCATTGTTCAAAGCGGCAGCTAGTTGTAATCAACTTGGTAGTGTGTGTTGGCCGCGCGCGCAAAATTCCCACCTAATTGCTATATGGTTTTTGGTCGGGATGGAATTCGGATCGGATCCGCATGGAATCGGATTCGGATAGTACTTTTTACCACATTTTAGGCCAAATACGAATATGAATCGGCTGTTCTCGAATACGAATACAAAACGAATGTCTCGTATTCGGATATCCATCGGATATTTACTCGGTACGAAGATAACATGTACATATTTTGTTTGTTGATGGTTTTTTAATTACAAAATTTCTACAAGTGGAGATTAAAGTACGAGTACCTAACTAGTGCAAACAAAAATCACTCATGAAAATGTTACATTAATTAATAATCATTTGGAATAGATAATACATGGATAAATATACATTTAAATAAATATAAACAGTTATCAATGAATAATAAAAATTGTATAAAAATGTTTTTATTAATAAATAGATAAACTAGAGTATTTAAAATTAAATTTAATATTCACATATATTTATTATTAAATTTAATGACATTGGTCTCTAAATTATAGATGAATTTTAAATAGTTTTATGGGTACAATATTTAGTAAATAAAATTAGTATCATTAATTATTAGTTATAAAGATAAATTTTGAATAGTTTCAATGATATACTATTATTATTAGTATTCAAAGTAACATCATTTATCATTAGCTGTAGAGATAACTAACAGTTTCATAGGGTCGGATACGGATAGTGTCGGATATTGTCGAATACGAAGGTGGAATCGGATAGAGAAAATCAGGAAAAACGAATTCGGATATATACATTTTGAGTACCACATTAAATTCAGATACGAATACGGACATCCATATTTATTATTTTAGTGGATATGGATTCGGATAATTCGGATAATCGTTTCCACATTGCCATCCCTAGTTTTTGGTGAGCTATTTAGGGATGCAAGTCAATTTGTGAGATTGGTTTTAATTTTGATACGACTAATTGTATAGTCGGACACAACATTTTGCTGAAAGCTTAGGACAACGAAAACATCTTACATTTTGAACAGAGACAGTAGATAGCATCATTGTGCTGTAAATGTCCGCGTGTATCTTAATGGTAGGCTCGTAGCATTACTTGAGTAAGTCGTCTTATTTTAGACTTTATTCCAATATTAATTATTCTTCTTTTTGGCAGGCCGATTTCATTTTATCCCATTTGTATTCGGTAGTCTCATTCAAGTGTCCATTGTCTGCACGCGTACGCCCGGTTTCCATTCCTCATCAGTCGTCCATACTTGTTTTGAGCTGATTATACACTTGTTCTTCAACAAGGTCTTTTTTCAGCAAAGGATAAACAAAAACGCGTGTGATGATTCTGTATCGTATCATATGCATCCAAAATAAATGGTTAAACAAACAAATGCCTGTGTAACTGAGGTAACACCATGTTCGTCAAAAACACAGTACTGTTGACCACCATGGGTGCATAGCATGAACTTTTTTTAGATGCATATCGTCAATTATACTGACGGTACGGTATGGAACACTGGCGTGCCTCTGCTATTCCTACTCGACAATTTATTCATAAGGATGGCTAATTTACTGGGTGAGGGTTCTTCTATTATCTTTCTTTGGAACTCCTTTTCCCTCAGCTTGTTCTGCAAACTGCAATTACTCTGTAAGCCACAGCCGAAGGCATATCTTTCCAGCTCTGCCCTCAAGTTATTCCAACGCGACAGTAAAAGTGGTCTGAACGCCAGGCCAGGTTTCAATTCCTAATGTGCCAGGTTTACGAAAGAGGGCCTTTTGTAAAGCTTGAAAAGCCTTCCGTATTCATCAAGCTTATAATGCAATAACACTGTGTCCTGCATGTTGTAGATGATGCAGTTAATATCACCGTCCCCCCCCTTTTTTTTCTTTTATTTATTCACTCAAACCCCACCTTTGTATTTTTTTTCTCATTCCATTATACTAATATATAACTAGTAATTAAGGGTCCTGCACCCCTCCTGTTCCTTAGAAAAACCGCAGCAAAGAACCAGAGCTGCCAATGTGCGGTATCCTTCCTCTTCACCACAAAGGTCATGGACAAGGGCTCCTCAAGCTGGCTGCACCCTTAGCTTCCTGTGCCGACGGCCAAACCACACCTCGTCCGTTTGGCCAAGCTCTGCCAGGCCCAGCGGTGCGCGCACCCTGCCCGCAGCCTCGACCGCACTACGCCTTGACCGTTCTCCCGCTCGGGCTGGGAACCATGCATGCACTACTACGACTATAGAGGCATCAATGACGATTACAGGCTCTGATTAGTAATTAAGTATATAATTTCCAGATTAAGGTTGATCAGTGATCATGATTAGACTAAGTTAAAAGATCATGTATTTCAGTGGTAGGTGACGTGCTTGTCGACAGCGAGGTGCTAGTAGTAATTTCGTCAATCTCAAGCCGGCACAGTCTTTCGGAGGGTAAAGTTGCATGGACGTGTTCATAAGGACGAGTGTGCATACGTGTATGAGAGCATCTACGTATGTATTGAACCGCATGCTAGCGGTCCTCAAAATATCTAGCCACAGTTTTTTGTCTCTCTTTATTTCTCTCCCCTCAAAACTGATGCGGCAATGTTGCAGAGCGCTGCTATCGACCTGTTATGGGTGCACTAAGAAGGGGTAGAAACTACTTTGGAACATGTGGATTAACACTAGCTCCAGAGCTAGAGATCATATGGGAAAGAGCATTTGTAATAGCTCCAAACTTCATCATATGGCGGAGATCGTTTACAGAAAAACAAAAATGTAATAATATGGATGGGGCGATGAAAAGGGAAGGGAAGAGGAGGGATGTGAATCATGTGACGCCAGCAGGACAGGCAACCAATGTAAACATAAGGTGGTGCACTAAGAGGTGAGATCTAGACTATGCAGATTATTGAAGTAGTAACTGCGCAAGATGCAAAATGTCAACGCTAACCTCACTAGTAGAGAATTGGCTTTCGATGCGTCCCCTTTTGTCCCGGTTTAAAGTTAGCTTGGGACAAAAGGTTCACCAACCGGGACTAAAGCTCGGTCACTGGTGGGGGGCTCACCAACCGGGACCTTCTATCCCGGTTGCAAAGGCTAGTGGGAAAAAAAGATCCTGAGAAGCCTTTTATCCCGGTTTGAAACACCAACCGGGATAAAAGACCCCCCTTTATCCCGGTCGGTCGAGAGCCTTTTATCCCGGTTTGTAATACCAACCGGAATAAAAGACCCCCTTTTATCCCGGTTGGTGTTTCAAACCGGGATAAAAGGGTCCCCAACGAGGTCACTGAAACAGGAGTAAATCCCTCGAACCCTTTTATCCCGATTTGTAATACCAACTGGGATAAAAGGGGGTCTTTTATCCCGGTTGGTGTTTCCAACCGGGATAAAAGGGTCCCCCACGAGTTAATACAAAAGGATAGTATCCCCTATATGGTCAGATGCGGTGTGTAGGTGGGATGGCAAGGAAGCTACGCGCGAGGCTGGAGGTTGTGGGTTCGAATCCCACGCAGCGCGCACGCGCATATTTCACGTGAAAAATCACGTGACTTGTGACTTGTGACGTGCGCGTGTGGGGGACTTAAAGGCCAATTCCCTACCAACCGGGATGGATTTTTGGAAGATTTGCACCCTACCAACCGGGATTAAAGGCCAATTCTCTACTAGTGCCTATGTCAAGTCAAGACATATTAGAAAAAAAATAATGTGGAAAGATCAAGAAAATAAGAGAGAATGAACTGGTAGGAGGCCAGATCCATTGACCATCATCATCTCATCCAGTGCTCCGTTGGCGTAGCAGGCCTGACAACGAGCCATGGCCCGCCTCTAACCCCATCCTGGCCC
The DNA here is from genome assembly GCF_000263155.2 of Setaria italica. Classification (NCBI taxonomy): domain Eukaryota; kingdom Viridiplantae; phylum Streptophyta; class Magnoliopsida; order Poales; family Poaceae; genus Setaria; species Setaria italica. The sequence continues at coordinate 35,427,981 of NC_028457.1, read as the reverse complement.
AATCATTGTGTGTGTGGTGGTGGTGGGGGGCCCTTATCTGCTGGGTAATGAAGGTCTCGTTTAAACACTTTTGCTAATATTTTTTCATCCGTCGTGATCATTTTGCAAAAAAGTCCCTCAACTTTTTAGTAATCAATCCGCAGTCCAAATGCTCAACAGATGGGAGGCTCGGGTGGAAAAAGGAGGGAAGGGAGGGGGTTAAACCATCTGCCAAACTTTTTCGGATCCCACTCGAGGAGCGAGGGCGGGCGGCGAGGAGCCTTGTGGCGGTGAAGGCTGAGGAGGCGAGGAGCCGGCGGCGTGGCCCCCACCGCTGCCGCCGGTGATACGCAGCCCGAAAGGGTGGCGGCGGTGATGGTCCGTTACGCCCTTGGGTGGCGCCTTTTCACCGGAGCTCGCCAGGTTCCGCTCGCCCCACTCCCCTTCGTGCTGGTTCGCATTAGGATTTTGAGAATGCACTTGCGCTGAACTGTTGCTGCTGATGGTGTACCAGAGGAGGCGATGCAGATACTAGAGCATGGGGCCTCTAACCTGCCCAGCGGTGGCGAGGGAACAGTTGAGGCCGTGGGGCTGCTCATGCTCGCCATGTCCACGCTATTCTACCGGAGGTATGAGTGTATGACGCGCTGCGCTACTCATTTCTGCAACCCGAAGCTTTAATTTTGAACTTACAAGTTCCCCTTGACCCTGCAATGTGGTGGATTCAGCATAGCTTTAATCTGAACAAATTTCTTATAAGTTCCCCTGACCTGCAATGTGGTGGACTCGCCCGTTAGTTTGGGTTAATTGGGCTTCTTGTCTGCACTGCTAATTACAGGCTTATCTCTGTTTCTTGTCTAGAGTTTAGCATACTTGTGGCATTTAGGTAGGGTTTCAGGTACAGCACATGTTGTGAAACAAACAGGAGGATTTAGAGTGGACTTGTGTTCTAGTTTGCAAAGTAGTTGCCTATTGGCAGATGATACATGAGTGAAGAAATTCATATGCTTTATAGATGTTTGGCTTTAACAAGAACTACATAACATGAACAATATCTATGATAATTACTGTATATTAGCCTATTAGGGAGTACTAAACTATATACTTTGGATCACTTATTTATTGTTTAAACATCTTAAACAAAGAGGTCTTAAGTCCCACACGTCTTCTATTTTTGGTAGAAATAAAACAAAAGGTATAGATTCTCATAAGTGTTCTTATTTGGTGTCCGATTGATGGTCCTTTTGGCTTTCTTGTGTAAAAAAAAGATATCATTGGATGGTTTTATTTCTTGTCTGAGGAAGTTGACTAAAAATAGAAGTGAAAATAAGTTTTAGGTTGAGTTAGAGAGTTGGAATTATTAATTTAGTCAATGATCTTGAACACATTTCTGATTGTGTCTGTTAATTGATTTTGCAGTTGCAGTGTGGGAAGCACTAATGGGACTACACATGGAGGCAGCCAGGTTTGGTCCTAGATGCTCATTTAGTCTTCGCCGCCCTTAAGTGAAATTTATGTTATTTTAAATACAAGAGATCTCCAATTCAGTGTCCCCTAATGATTCGGTTGATCTGTCGATCAAAGATGAGAGCCAGTGGCCTGATCAGGATCCTCTTAAAATTTCAAATTAATGCTATCAAAGGACTTATTGCACTTCTGAATGGAGAAATAGAATCAGGTGTTTTGATGTCCCAATTATTGTTAGCTTAATAGGGAATAATAAAGAGTGATAATAGAATTTCATCTAAATTTGCTCTTTATCAGAAGCCCAGCTGTTCATTGATGGGTGCAAAGACTTCGCTGGAGGCAAACACCAAACAGGTATAACCATCTTTGAAACTGATTATTCACATTTTTTCTTCAATAAGTGGATACATGCCTATTGATGTTCTTTCCTCAGAAAGTGCTGCCTTTTCATATGGTGAATATTTGCATTGTGTTGGGGATTTTCCAATGGTAACACAAGTGTATGAGAGTGTTTTTGAGGCAGCGCGCATGGAAGATATGTCTGGAAACCTTGTAGCAGCTGGAAACATGGTTACTGAGGAGGTTTCTCTTGGGGCCACTTGCTCATATGGCCAGCTTTTACCTCACTCTAGGTAAAAATTAGAGTAATCTTTATGGTTGTGCTTTGGTTAAATTTTTAGATGCACCCCGAAATTCGATATATAAACTTTCATATCACCTCTACTATTGTTCTTTCGACTAACTTGTTGGTATTTCTAGAAAATAGTGGCATCCAAGTCAATAATCTACAACTTTTAATCCATGCAGGTTCAAACCACCCAAAGGTCGACATCGTGTTGACCTGTGTAGCTAGAATGTACAAACTATTTGCAATGTAAATGTGTAGACATTCAATAAGTGGAATAAAAATTTAATGATGGAAACAAAAATGTCATTAGTTTGAAAAACACAATTGATCTTTTATCGTAGCAACGCACGAGCATTTTGCTAGTTATTATAAAGACAACACAGTAAAAGTTCATCCAGATCATCTTAACCACCAAAACGATCTGAAAATAAGCTGCCTATTTCAGATTATTTTGGTGGTCGAGGATGACGTTTTACACTATTATCCTTAGACCATAAGTTTCGTATAAAATGTAGAAGGCGAACAAATAGGGTCTAAACCATATTCAGGTTCAGCGCCTTTTTAAGCCACGGCCCCGATCCAATCCTATCATTTCCTTTCCTTTGAAAAGCCCACAAAGTTCCCAAATATATCAGCATGCATAAGTTTGCTGGTCCTCAGAGTCACTCTAGCAAACCTTCTAAACAAAGCCCCTACTTCTAATTAGGAGACTAAGTAAAAAAATAAAATCCAGCAGGATCCCTACCAGAGCCTCCATTTTGGGAAGGCCTCCAAATTCCCTCCCACACCCCCAGGCTTGGAGGGTCCCTCCGCAGCCCCTATCCACGATTATTTGGGCAGTTTTTCTCCCACACATGCTCTGCCACGCTGGATCCACCGCCGTCCCATGCTCCTCCACTGATGCCGGGGCCACTGTCAAGGTTGGCTGTGGACCCTTGCTCGTAGTCCGCCGTCGGGGCTGCTGTCAAGGTTGGCCGCGGGGCCCCTTGCTCCTCCACCGCCGCAAGGGCCACCGTCGGGGTCGGCCGCGGGCCCTTGATCCTCTGCGCCGCTGCCCGGGCCACCGTCGAGGACAGCCGCGGCGCCTCCTCCCCTCCTCGCCATCGCGCGGTTCACCGTCAGCACGGCGCCCTTGCTTCTCCTACCGCCATGCGGGCTGGTTGGGCTGCTCGATCCGCCGAAGCTAGCGCGGGGAGGAGGGCAGCGCCGCCACCAATGGATTAAGCACGGGCCGACCATGCCAATCCCACTCCTCCTCACACGAATCTGCAGTGCCTGCTCGCTGGAGCCATCCTCGTGCACGAGGAGGCCGGCCTCCCAGGAGAGAAGAGGGTGGTGGAGGGAGAGATGAGTGCAGGCCGGTGGTGGAGGAAGATAAGAAAATAATAAGTCACTGACAAGTCGGACCTACATGTCATATGGTAGTAGGGGCTGTAGAGAAAGGGATATTGCTGAAGTTGTGGGTTAAATCTAGAGCCCAGAAAGTTTGAGTGGGAGCTATTGCTGGAGTTACTTTAATGTTTACAAACTTATACTTCCTCAATATACCTGTCATAGTGGTAGATTACATTTTCACTAGTTTTTATAATTTTTACTGTTGATGACGGTGGACATGACTATCAAGTCTCTTTGAGATATTCAACTTAATTTAAAAGAAATAAAAACAAATTAACGTATATATTTTTGAAAACCATCAATAATGGTAATATAACAAACAGATTTTTTTAAAAACTATCTATAGTGAGTACAAATATTTCAAACAGGTTTTTAAATGACATTTGAAACTTTACAAACAGAGATTTATATATCTAAATGTCTAGCAAAATCTATCGATCTAGAAAAATCAAAACGACAAGCGATCGGATTATATGAATTGTTATGGGTGCTACTTAGGGATTTGTACCAAATTCTATATTGAATTCCACACACAAACCCATACACTAGCAAATGCATTAATCACACAAAACCTTAGTTCCATCATCACTTGGAGAAGAGCACGTCCATGTCCTCCAAGCTCCGGCCACTAGTCTCCGGAAGCTGCACGTGCACGAAGGCGCACGCGGCTGCTGCCACACAGGCGTACAGGAAGAAGCACCCGGGCATAGTGATCCAGTCGGCGAGAGAGATGAACGTCATGGTCACCAGCCCGCACGTGACCCGGTTCACCGCCGTGCCGAAGCTCGTGCCCTGGGCACGCAGACGCAGCGGCATGATTTCCGAGGTGTACGTCGGCACCACCGGCCCGAGCCCAACCGAGAACGCCGCCACGAACGCCAGCACCGACGCGATGCACGCCACCGTGCCCAGAGCGGACGACGACGAGGAGTCGCCGCCGCCGACGATGCAGAGCGTCAGGGCTACGGAGGCCAGCGCCATGGCGGCGCCCCCGGTGCTGGCGAGGAGGAGCGGGCGCCTGCCGACGCGGTCGGAGAGGAACGTCGCGACGAGGATGAAGCCCGTCTTGACCACACCGACGGCGACGGTGGCGCCGAGGACGGCGGTGCTCGACGGCATGCCGGCCTTCTCGAACACCAGCGGGCTGTAGAGCACGATGGCGTCGATGCCGGAGGCCTGCTGGAAGAACTGCAGCCCGAGCACGCAGACGAGGATCCGGCGCACGCTCTTCGTCGGCCGCACGAGCATCTCCTTCCACACGCCACCGCCGGCGCTGGCTTGCTGTGGCGCCGAGACGGCCTGCTTGATCTCCGCGAAGCGGAGGTCGGCCTCGGCCGGGGTGTCGGAGGTGCGCAGGAGCACGGCGTGCGCGTCGGCGTGGCGACTGCCCATCACCAGCCACCGCGGCGACTCCGGCATGGCGAGCACCCCCGCGGCGAGGAGCACCGGCGGGAGCGCGCCGGCGGCGAACATGACGCGCCAGCCAAGGTGCACCGGCAGGCCGGCGAAAACGTAATTCGACACGTAGCTGAGCAAGATGCCGACACTGATGAACATCTGCACGAGTACAGAAGTAAGCTTTCAAATGGAGAAAAGGCAAGGACGCAGGCATATAATTAATAAACGTACGTCTAGGAAGGACGACAAGACGCCGCGGGTGGACGCTGGCGAGATCTCGGCGTTGTAGACGGGAGCGACGACGCGGGCGAACCCGGCGCCGACGCTGGTGACGAAGCGCGCGGCCATGAGCTCCGTGTAGCTGCCGCCGACCGACATGGCGAGCGCGCCGGCCATGAGGAAGGCGTTGGCAAGCACGAGCGTACGCCGGCGGCCGAGAAAGTCGGCGGCCCACCCGCCGGCTAGGATGGACACGAGCATGAACACGTTCATGGACCCAGCGAGCACCTCGATTTGCACGCCGGAGAGGCCCAGGTCCTCCCGGATGAACAGCTGCGCCCCGCTCATCAGCGCGAGGTTGTAGCCCATGAGGATGGTCGTCATGGAGGCCAGCGTGGCGCAGACGAAGGAGAACCTGTTCCGGCGCGGCGCGTACGCGTCCGGCGCCGCGGCGGCCGAGGGGAGCAGCGGCGCCGCTGCTGCGCCGCCGTGCGCCATGGCAGTGGCTGCTTGCTTTCTTTGCTTTTGTCGTCGGTGGTGATGAAGACTGTGGGATGTCAGTGCAAGTGTGCAGCTATATAGATTGCTCAGCTTGATGTGTAAGTTGGACCGTCGTGCATGTATTATAGTATAATTTACAAATGCATCAGAGACTTGAATTATAAATGGGCGATAATCGGATCCAACACGTGAGAACGTACGACACCCACCCATATAATTATAATCGGATCCACGACAACATGTTACAAGCAGTAGGCAATAAAACGATGAAGCGAACTAGATCAATCACAGAAGACACGAGATTTTAACGTGAAAAATCTAAAGAGGAAGAGAAAAATTATGGAGGCCAACCAGCAAATCTTCACTGTATCGGGTGAGGTGGGGATTTACAACTGTTTCAACTTATCCTGAGCAAAGGTTTACAGGAAGTATATGAAGAGGTGAAATCCTAATGGACGACGATCCGTACCGCGGGGGGGGGGGGGGGGGG
>NC_028457.1:35273077-35421804 GCF_000263155.2 Setaria italica | reverse complement strand
GTTGTTTAAAGCTTGAAATTCTATATGCAACTAAGTATCTACCAAATAAGAGTTGTAAAACTTTAAATCCTACAACTTTTATTAAAGGCACCTGGACTAATTCGAAGTGGAAGGGAGTCACAACAGCAACCCAGTGCCGACTATCCTAAAGGACCCCGAAAATCTCTCAAGTCCTGGAATTCGAGTTTTCATCCATCTTTGCAAGCTTTCATCTCCCGTTTTCCTATCTAAACTTGAGTCAGAGCCTTAATAGAAGTTGTAGTACCTCAAGAGTGTTCCAACTTTGTTACACTGACCCTGATCCAAATCGGACCGGAGCTTGTTCAAAATCCCGATCAAAGTGAGGTAAACCAGTCAACTCAGCCCGGCCGTTTAACCTGAATTTCTCACGCCACCCCCGCACCCCCAGGTGTCCCTGGGTGCAGTAGGGAAACACGATAGACGGGCCTCGCTCGGTCCGAAATCAACCTTTATGTATGTATAACTAAATTTGGATCATAACTCAACAACTCCACCTTGTGACAAATTCCTTCTTGTAGCATAAAACAAATCTTCACCCTGAAACAATTAAGAAAACACCTTCATCGCCAAATAGCCTCTTGGGCTAAACAGTAATACCAACTAAACTTAAGCAAAGCTCAAACTTAACAATAGGAACTGACTTTGTCATCATATCAGCATGATTATCATGAGTGCTTATCTTGCATACCTTCAGCTTACCTTGCGCAACAACATCGCGGACATAATGGTATTTGACATCAATATGCTTTGTTCTCTCATGGAACATCTGATCTTTAGTGAGGTATATAGTACTTTGACTGTCACAAAACAATTTAATGCAAGAATCATCTCCACAAAGCTCAGCAAATCTTTTAACCAAACTGATTCTTTACATACTTCTGCAATAGCCATGTATTCTGCTTCAATGGTAGACTGGGCAACAATGGGCTGTAATGTTGCTCTCCAACTCACGGCACAACCAGCAATACTGAATACATAACCTGTGAGGGATCACTACCTATCCAAATCAGCAGCAAATATGAATCCACGTAGCCAATAAGTCCCTCATCAGTCCTGCCAAACTTAAAGTGAGCATCTGTTGTGTCACGAAGGTACCTGAAAATCTATTGAACAGCCTTCCAATGTTCTTTACCAGGATTAGCCATGTATCTACTAACCAAACTCATAGCATATGATAAATCAGGACAAGAACAAACCATGGCATACATCGAAGAACCAACAACACTAGAATATGGAACTCTTGACATGTACTCAAAATCATCATCAGTACTAGCACTTTGTAAAGCTGATAATTTGAAATGAGGTGCAATAGGAGTGCTAACAGCCTTTGCATCATGCATGTTAAAATGATGAAGAACTTTCTTAATGTAACTTTGCTGACTAAGAGGTAACAAACTAGAATTTCAGTCTCTCGTAATCTCTATACCCAGCACTACTCAACTGTTGCTTCAACGTAGTGATTTCTTTCTTGGTCTTGGCAGCAATCAACATGTCATCAACATATAACAGCAAGTATATAGATGATCCATCAACAAATTTAAAGTACACACAGCTATCAAATTCAGACCTCTTAAAGTCATGTGACAATATAAAAGAATCAAACCTTTTATACCATTGACCAAGAGACTCTTTCAAACCATATAAGGACCTCTTTAATTTGCAAACATGATCCTCCTTACCAGGTACTATAAACCCTTCTAGCTGGTCCATGTATATCTCCTCCTCCAGCTCTCCATGTAGAAATGCAGTCTTTACATCTAACTGCTCAAGCTCAAGATCACACATAGCAACAATACCGAAAAATGTACGAATTGAACTATGCTTTACCACTGGAGAGAATACATCATTATAACCAACACCAGGAATCTGACTGAAGCCTTTTGCTACTAACCTTGCTTGAACCTAGGAGGCTCACAAGGATATAAACCCTCCTTTCTCTTGAAAATCAACTTGCAGCAGATGGTCTTCTTTTGTTTAGGCAAGCACAAAACATTCCATGTGTCATTTTTCTCGAGTGACTGCATCTCTTCATGCATAGCAGAAATCCACTTATCGCGGTCACCAGAACCAACAGCTTTAGTGTATGTCGCCGGCTCATGATTGTTCTTCACCTATTCAGCACAACGAAAAGCATAATGAATCATATCACATTCCTCAATTAAATATGGACGAGGTCCACAATTCCTCTTTGTTCTATGATCTGTAGTAGTCTAATTTAGCAGCTGCAAAACAGGAGGTAAGTGCTGAATAGTATCATGAACATCATTATCAACAATTTTAGTTTCCTGATCATCGACGTGCTCCACCTGCACGCTAACATGTTGCTGCTCCTCATCAGAACTAATTGGAGAAACATCTGCGGACAAGTTGTCATTAAATATAATAGACTCATTGAAAACAATGCTCCTACTCATGAAAGTCTTTTTAGTTTCAGGATTCCATAACTTATATCTTTTAACTCTAGAACCATAACCAAGAAATAGACACTTAATGGCTCTAGCTTCTAGTTTTCCATTATCAACATGAGCATAAGTAGTGCAATCGAAAACTCTCAATTGTGAATAATCAGTGGACGTACCAGACCATACCTCAATGGGAGTTTTCTTATTAAGTGGGATAGAACGCGACCTGTTGATCAAGTAGCAGGCGGTGTTAGCAGCCTCTACCCAAAAACACCTATTCATACGAGCATGGGACAACATGCAATGAGCCTTTGAGATGATGGTTCTGTACCCCACCATTCTGATGTGGAGTGTACGGGATAGTGTGGTGCCTAACAATGCCTTCCTTCCTGCAATAATCATTAAAAGCATCCGAGCAGAATTCACCACCATTGTCAATATGAAGTAATTTTAGCTTCTTCTCAGTTTGCCTTTCTACCATAACTTTCCAGTCTTTAAAAGCAGCAAAAGTATCATCTTTATTTTTTAGAAAGTAAGGCCACACTTTTTTAGAGTAATCATCAATAATGGTAAACATGTAACGAGCACCACCATAAGAGGGCTTACGAGACGTCCCCCACAAATTTGCATGAACATAATCAAGTGTACCTTTCTCGTATGAACGGAGGCACCGAATTTTACCCTCTTGTGTAAAAACACAGTGCTAACAAAACTTCATCTTATCCAAAGTGCAGCCATCCAGGATGTCTCTTTTGATCAATTCTGCCATATCAAGTTCACTCATGTGCCCAAGACACATATGACATAGATTAGTCTTGATTCATCATTAGAAATAGTAGCAGCAGTAACAGAATCATGTAAAGTACTTCCTCTAAGGACATATAACTTTGCAGAATTCATATCACCTATCATATGAACAAGAGAACCTTTTGATACCTTACTCCACCTGAACTGGAGTATTTGTACCCTTCGTCATCAAGTGTGCTGAGGAAGATGAGATTTATGGCCATCCCTGGCATGTCCCTCACATCTTTCAGCGTGCATATCAAGCCATCATGCATCTTGATCTGAATGGAGCCAATGCCCACGATCTCATGTGGGTTATCATCTCCCATATGCAGGACATCTCCATTCTACACAGTCTTGTAATAACTGAACCAATCTCTGTTAGGGCATATATGAAATGAGCATGCAGAATCAAGTATACATACCATTACCATCGGATTTATTTTTTAGTTGATACGTACCATTCCTTTTCTCCTTATTCTACAGCTTGCCTCTGGACTTCGAACGGCCTCTATTGTTCTGGCTCTTGTCTCGATTGTAGTAGTTGTTGTAGGTTTTCTGCTCATACCTACCTCTAACCTGCAATGCTTCGCCCTTGGAGGACGATCCCTCAGACTGAACCATACCTTTCATATTCTCCCTCATCTAGAGAGCTTCATATACTTTCGCAAGGGTTAGTTCATCACATCTTAATAGTATGGTGTCCCGGAAATTTGCAAACGAACTAGGCAGTGAGCATAACAGTAGAAGACCTAAATACTCATCTTCATATTTTACCTCCATCGACAATAGGTCGGCAACGATCTCCTTGAAGATCGATATGTGATTCAACACTGAACCACCCTCTTGTAGCTTGTGCGAGAAAAACATCATATTCATATGCATCTTACTAGTTAGATCCTTGGACATGCAGATCGATTCCAGCTTGAGCCAATGTTCTGCGACAGTTGTTTCCTGCAGCACTTCTTGCAGAATATCATTAGATAGATGAAGTTGAATCATAGACTGAGCCTTACGATCCTTTCGCTTCTCCTCAGCGGTCCAAGACTCCTTCTTCTTTCCGAAACCTTCCAACGCCTCATCAAGATCCGAAGATTGCACCAGAACCGACCGCATCTTGACTTGCCACAGTGAAAATCTTGTATTGTAATCTAGCAGCGGTAGATCAAACTTCATCGATGCCATCACGGAACCCTGATCTGAAAATAAGGCTCTGGTACCACTTGTTACAAGCGATAGGCAATAAAACAATGAAGCAAAGTAGATCAATCACAGGATACACAAGATTTTAACATGGAAAACTCTTCCAAGGAGGAAGAGAAAAAACCACAGGCGCCAGCCAACAAATCTTCACTATATCGGGTGAGGTTACAAACGATGGGGATTTACAACTGTTTCAACTTATCACGAATGGAGGCTTACAGGAAGTATATAAAGAGGTGAAACCCTAATGGGCGACGATACGTACCGCGGAGGGGGGTGGGGGGAGGGGCTCCCCCCCTCGCACCCCCCAGGAGTCCCCGAGTGCAGTAGGGAAACACGATGGATGGGCCTCGCTTCTCTCCATCCGAAGTAGGCCTTTATGTATGTATAACTGAATTTGGATCATAACTCAACACAACTACCATCCAATTTGTGTATTGATGCAAATGAGTTGTTTACGTGCCTTTATGTTTACGTGAATGAGCTATGTCATGTACGAAATATCTCCAAATCCCTTCTCTAGTTTAACAAATGTAAGTTTTACAAAATGTTAATGTTTTTGTAGAACTTGCATTTGTTGAAGTGGGGAAGGGTGGTGGTGGAGGGTTCTTGGATGAAAAATGCTCACTCTCGATTCTTGCATGCAACCTATTATAGTTGTCATAACATGTAACCGGTTTGTACCACAAACCGGCAACGAATAAGAGCATCGAACTGATGATCATAGGCATCTTACTCTCGGTTCACTTTCTAGTAGTGAAGGGGGTTTTCCGACTGGTATGATGCTCTCTCCTCTGGTAGTGTCCTGCCATCATACATTGAAGCACTCAATTTTTTCACATGATCGATCCAACGCTGAGAGTAATGATAGTGGTGGTGTGGTACACCTTCCATCTTCTAACACTATGCTAAATTAAGTCATGTTAATTCAGCCTACTAGACTCCACTACACTCTATCATGAAGAGCCTGTTTGGCATAGCTCCTGCCGACTCTGACTCCCTAACCGTAGCGTGTGCCGGAGCTGAAGCCAGGGGAGCCACTTTTTCTATGCTCCACCGGCTCCCCCTCTTCCCAAGTTCATTTTTGACCTCGATATGCGTTTTGGCTTCTCGCTGTAGTCCAGCACAGTAATGCTACAATAACATGTCAGAGGAGCCGGAGCTGCAAGGGCCAAAGAGGCCCTAACTTGCACGGTAGTAACAAACACATGAACACAACACCCACCTTTGGAACCGCATCATCCCTACCACTAGGCTAGTCAGAACTGTCAATCACACTTCTCCCCCATGCCTCTTTAGTTACCACCCCACCTAGCCTTGTCCTCTTATAGTCATAGGCTCATAGCTGCTATATTTGACCTAGCCACGTGTGGAATTTGGACGGCATAAGAATTTACAAAAGCATTGGAGAAGTGAATTATAAGGGACAAACTACTTTCGCATGGGAGTGAAAATAACATTTTCTACTGCCTTTGTTACTTTTACATGTGCTTGGAAATAACATTTTCTACTGTCAGCATCCATCCGCAGACCATCAGTGGCAATTAGGGATGGCAATGTGGAAATGAGTATCCAAATTATCTGAATCCATAACCGCTGAAATGATAAATATGGATATCCGTATTCGTATCCGAATTTAATGTGGTACTCAAAATGGATATATCCGAATTCGTTTTTCCTGATTTTCTCTATCCGATTCCACATTCGTATTCGACAGTATCGGACACTATCTGTATCTGACCATATGAAACTATTAGTTATCTCTATAGCTAATGATAAATAATGTTACTTTGAATATTAATAATGACAATATATCATTGAAACTATTCAAAATTTATCTTTATAACTAATAATTAATGATATTAATTTTATTTACTAATATTGTACCCATAAAACTATTTAAAATTCATCTATAATTTAGTGACCAATGTTATTAAATTTAATAATAAATATATGCAAATATTAAATTTAATTTTAAATACTCTAGTTTATCTATTTATTAATAAAAAATTTATACAATTTTTATTATTCATTGATAAATGTTTATATTTATTGAAATGTATATTTATTGAAATGTATATTTATCCATTTATTATCTATTTCAAATAATTATTAATTAATGTAACATTTTCATTAGTGATTTTTGTTTGCACTAGTTAGGTACTCCATACTTTAGTTTCTACTTGTAGAAAGATTTTGTAATTAAAAAACCATCAACAAACAAAATATGTAAATGTTATCTTCATACCGAGTAAATATCTGATGGATATTTGAATCTGAGACATTCATTTTGTATTCGTATTCAAGAACATCCGTATTTGTATTCGTATTCGGTCTAAAATATGGTAAAAAGTGCTACCTGGATCCGATTTCATGCGGATCCGATCCAAGTTCCATTCCTAGTGGCAATATAATCAAAGTATCCAACTAAATCTGTTGCTTAGGTAAGAGTGAAACCTGTCCACCTAAGTCATAGACTTACATGGGTAGAAAACGTGCCTTTTATTCCAGTTGGTAGGGAGTAAATTTCCTGAAAAACCATTTGGGATAAAGCAATCGAGACAAAAATGGGTCTTTAGTCTCGGGTCACTCAACTGGGACTAAGACCCACTTTTATCCAATCGGGACTAAAGGATTTTGCGGCAAAAAAATATTAGAAATTCCTGGGAAGCCCCCCACACGTCGCAAGCCACAAGTCACGCGAAATATGCACATGCGCGGAATGTGGGATTCGAACACATGACCTCAAACCTCGCGCATGTGGGGGGTGTGCGGTAGCTTCCTTGCCATCCAACCTACATAGCATATCTGACTATATACTATACAGGGGATGCAATCCTTCTGTATTAACTCATGGCGAACCATTTAGTCTCGGTTTGTGTTACTAACCAGGACTAAAACCCCCTTTAGTCCCAGTTGGTAACACAAACTGAGACTAAAGGGTCCGAGGGCTTTAGTCCCTTTTCAACCACCGTGGGGGACCCTTTTATCCTGGTTGGAAACACAAACCAGGATAAAAAGGCCCCCCTTTAATCCCAGTTGGTGTTACCAATCGGGACTAAAGGGTCGAGGGCCTTTTATCCCTGTTGGTAGCACCAACTGGGATAAAGGGGGCTTTCCAACTGGGATAAAAGGCCCCTCAGGGTCTTTTTTCCACTAGCCTTTGCAACTGGGATAAAAGGTCCCGGTTGGTGAGTCCTCCACCAGTGGCCGAGCTTTAGTCCCGTTTGGTGAAACTTTAACTAGTCCCGGGCCAAATATTAATCGGGACAAAACGGGGTGGATGGAAGGTGAGTTTTCTATTAGTGCTAGTACGGGATGTTCGCATTCACTACTAGAAAAATGACCTCTCGTTCTGGAGGATTGTACTTGTTAGCTTTAGACCCAGTACTAATGTTAGCACCAGTACTAGATCTAAGTTTGGGATCCCCTGGAGGGTCTCTAGTACCGGATGGGGCCTCCACCCGGTACTAGAGGGTTTGTTAATGTTTTTGTAGAACTTGCATTTGTTGAAGTGGGGAAGGGTGGTGGTAGAGGGTTATTGGATGGAAAATGCACACTCTCGGTTCTTGCATGTAACCTATTATAGTTGCCATAATATGTAACCGGTTTGTGGTACAAACCGGACCACACCGGGAACGAATAAGAGCTTCCTGGTTTTTATATTAACCTAAATTGATGATCATAGGCATCTCATCACTCTCGGTTCACTTTCTAAGAGTGAGGGGTGTTTTTCCGACTGGTATGATGCTCGCTTCTCTGGTAGTGTCCTCACATCATATATCAAAGCACGGAACTTAAACTAGATTAAACTGATACCATGTAATTAAAAACTCAATTGTTTCACATGATCCATCCAATGCCGAGTGTAGAATGATAGCGGTGATGGTACACCTTCCATGTTCTAACACTATGCTAAATTAAGTTAAGTTAATTCAGCCCACCAAGCTCCACTAGACACTATCATTAAGGGCTTGTTTGGCTCAGTTCCAGCCGGCTCCGGCTCTCTAAATGTAGCGTGTGTCGGAGCTGAAGTCAGGGGAGCCCTTTTTCTAGCTCCACCGGCTGCTCCTCTTTCCAAGTTCATTTTTGACATCTATATGTGTTTTGGCTTCTCGCAGCAGTCCAGCATATGTGTTTTGGCTTCTCGCAGCAGTCCAGCATAGTAGTGCTACAGTAACATCCACCTAGTAGTAGGTCCGAGTGAAACCTGTCCACATAGATTTAAGTCGCACTGTTCTAAATTTATTTCAAGAATAAATAGTGTTAATCTTTTAACGCTAGGCAAGGCATGTGCATATTGTCCTGGTCTCTTAAAGCTGCTCTCCTCTCATAGGTACATAGGTATAGTGTGTAGATTCGCGTGCATTTAGTAGGACGCATGTAAGTAAGCGTCACTAAAATGCATTTTGCATAAAAAGTTTCTTCTTTCACCACCCACTCTAGTTAAACTCTAACTTTAGCCAAGTCTATATAAAAATGCACAAACATCTACTACACAGACATTATTTGTCAAGACGCCCACTCTGAACAAAATTATAGATCCCCACTGGGAATTAGAGAGGCCGTACTGCATCAATAAACCGTCACCGGAAATCGATTTCCACACGCAGTTTTATAAGAGATCACCATCAGAAATGGAGTCATTTACACACACTATTTTTTAAGAAACTGCAACTGAAAATGGAGAACCATGTTATCGTCAACTCTCTCCTCTCTAGCAGGATTAAAATCTTGATTCTCATTACAAAGTGCAGCCAGCACACCTATTTCCCCTTAGCTGGTAAAGGCTCATCATTCAGTCAGGGCTTTCTCGGATCAACTATGAATTCTGTTCCCACCGGATAAACGATCACAGTTGAACTGAAGGAATCGGTACAACTAGGCACTAGCAACTAGTAATTAGATTCAAATTGTAACCGCAACGATCCACCCATAGCATAAATCAATAGCTAACTTTATTTATTTTTCTTAAAATTCAATATAACCTTTATTTAGTATGTTTGTTCAAGAAAAAATAGTTCAATTAACTTTTATGCAATAATATAATTAATAGTCACATACATGAACCTTTATAACAATCAACAAGAGCACAGGACGGGGGGATTATTTTCGCTTTTGTTTCCATATCCTTTTCGTTAATTTATTTTTTTTAAAACACTGTTATATATTTTTGTTAATTTCCTCATAATTGTGGAGACAGTGTACAGATGACATAATTAAGGAACTGAAATTCAGGGTACCTTGCATTGGCTCTGCCTCATAGAGTACTCTCTCTCTCTCCCGTCTAGCTTCCTCTCCCTTCCTCTTTCTCACAGCCGGCCTCTTCCTCTGCCTCCCCTCCCGTCCCCCCTCCACTTGTCCCTCACCGGCGGTTTAACAAATGTAGGTTTTACAAAATGTTAATGTTTTTGTAGAACTTGCATTTGTTGAAGTGGGGAAGGGTGGTGGTAGAGGGTTATTGGATGGAAAATGCACACTCTCGGTTCTTGCATGTAACCTATTATAGTTGCCATAATATGTAACCGGTTTGTGGTACAAACCGGGAACGAATAAGAGCTTCCTGGTTCTTATATTAACCTAAATTGATGATCATAGGCATCTCATCACTCTCGGTTCACTTTCTAAGAGTGAGGGGTGTTTTTCCGACTGGTATGATGCTCGCTTCTCTGGTAGTGTCCTCACATCATATATCAAAGCACGGAACTTAAACTAGATTAAACTAATACCATGTAATTAAAAACTCAATTTTTTCACATGATCCATCCAATGCCGAGAGTACAATGATAGCGGTGATGGTACACCTTCCATCTTCTAACACTATACTAAATTAAGTCACGTTAATTTAGTCCACCAAGCTCCACTACACTCTATCATTAAGGGCCTATTTGGTGCAGTTCCAGCCGGCTCCGGCTCTGTAACTGTAGCGTGTGTCGGAGCTGAAGTCAGGGGAGCCACTTTTTCTAGCTCCACCGGCACCTCCTCTTCCTAAGTTCATTTTTGACGTGGATATGCGTTTTGGCTTCTCTCTGCAGTGCAGCACAGTAGTGCTACAGTAACATCCACCTAGTAGGTCCCAGTGAAACCTGTCCACCTAGATTTAAGTCGCACTATTCTAAATTTATTTCAAGAATAAATAGTGTTAATCTTTTAACGCTAGGCAAGGCATGTGCATATTGTCCTGGTCTCTTAAAGCTGCTCTCATCTCATAGGTACATAGGTATAGTGTGTAGATGCGCGTGCATTTAGTAGGATCATGTTACACGCATGTAAGTAAGCGTCTCTAAAATGCATTTTGCAGAAAAAGTTTCTTCTTTCACCAACCACTCTAGTTAAACTCTAACTTTAGCCAAGTCTATATAAAAATGCACAAACATCTACTACATAGACATTATTTGTCAAGACGCCCACCCTGCATTTCTACCAGTAAACAAAATTATAGATCCCCGCTGGGAATTCTAGAGGCCGTACTGTATCAATAAACCGTCACCGGAAATCGATTTCCACGTGCAGTTTTATAAGAGATCACCATCAGAAGTGGAGTCATTTCCACACACTATTTTTCAAGAAACTGCAACTGAAAATGGAGAATCCATGTTTATAGTCGTCAACTCTCTCCCCTCTAGCAGGATTAAAATCTTGATTCTCATTACAAAGTGCAGCCAGCACACCTATTTGCCCTTAGCTGGTAAAGGCTCATCATTCAGTCAGGGCTTTCTCGGACCAACTATGAATTCTGTTCCACCGGATAAACTGATCACAGTTGAACTGAAGGAATCAGTACAATTAGGCACTAGCAACTAGTAATTAGATTCAATTGTAACTGCAACGCTCCGCCCATAGTATAAATCAATAGCTAACTTTATTTATTTTTCTTAAAATTCAATATAACCTTGATTTAGTATGTTTGTTCAAGAAACAATAGTTCAATTAACCTTTATGCAATAATATAATTAATAGTCAAATACATGAACCTTTCTAACAATCAACAAGAGCACGGGGGCGGGGGGATTATTTTCGCTTTTGTTTCCATATCTTTTTTGTTAATTTATTTTTAAAAAACACTGTTATATATTTTTGTTAATTTCCTCATAATTGTTGAGACAGTGTACAGATGACATAATTAAGGAACTGAAATCCAGGATATCTTGCATTGGCTCTGCCTCACAGAGTACGCGCAGGCGGAGGGACAGCTCGCCAGCGACTCCACTACTAGAAAAACGACCTGTCATCTTTAAGCTTAGTACCGGTTGCATTTGGAATCGGTACTAACATTAGCATTAGTACCAGTTCCAAAGGATACTGCATGTAGCGCGTTGTGAGGACCCTTTAGTACCAGTTGGGGGAAACAACAAGTACTAAAGGGTGAGCATTAGTACCGGTTGTTGCCTCCATCCGGTACTAATGCTGCACACATCCTTTAGTACCGGTTGGTAGCATAAACCAGTACTAAAGGGGGTACCCTCCACTACTGGTTGCTGCCATAAACCGGTACTAGTGCGGATGCATTGGAGAAGAGAGGAGGGTGGGAAAATATGAAGGTAGGATACGTGGGGTAAGATATGTATATATATATATGTATATATATATATGCAGATGATAATGATACTTATGAGCACTCTGATGATGAAGAGATAAAGGAACATTTGGTCCATCAACATATTTGAAAGTACCACGTCAAATCGCATTCGAGACCTCTCACCAATTCTTTGTATGCAAAAGTTTTTGATGGTGATTATACGACACACAGTCACCAACAGACAAAAGGATGGAAATTAATTGATAGACCAAGTGGCAGTAGAAAAATTTCCAAGATGAACCCAACAAAGAAGTGCTAAGACTCCATACATCTTACCGTGATACACAACTCTAAATAGCCTTCAAGACCGCTCACCAACTCCTCCACAACTTTTCAAAGGCAAATCAGCTTATTATCACATGCATGCATATGGTAGTATCATTGAAACAGGTTTAGGGCACATCACATTACGTTTATCATCTTTTGCACAACAACAAATTATGTGATGACCTTTGGAAGATAGCCCTCCTCTAAACTTGTTGAACAACAAAGCTAGATAGTAAGATAAGTTGATTGGAAGGATATATAAGGCAACCTGCGCGGGGGTGACCTTGTTCTTGGGCTTGCTGGCAGCGTCAGGAGTGGTGGGCTTGGGCGGCGCCATTGCTAGCTTAGCTGATGCCATGAAACTTCCACCAACGATGAAGGATCACTGAAATCATAACCAAGTATCACCTCCAAACTTCTTAGGATAATGAACTCTTTAGACTTGATTATAATTTTCCTTTCAACAGGCATTTTGTGACTAGAGTGCTTGCATGGTAGTGTCTTTGTTTAGGGAACATGATCACATTATGTTTACCATCTTCTACAGAACAACAAATGTGACCTTTGAAAGATAGCCCTCCTCTAAACTTGCACTCGAGACCTCTCACCAACACCTCCACCACTTTCCAAGGCAAATCAGCCATAGTCCTTGTTATATTCCGCCATTTGGTTGCAGCCATAACCCCCCTTTATATCAGAGCTATTGTTTTGCCCTTGCCTTGTGCAGCTGCCTTGTGCAGTTATGCCACATAACTCCCAAAATTTCTCAAGAAAGATAAGACCACAAGCAGGAAGCTAGGTAGCTATGAAACCTGTGATAGATATAGCTTTCTTATCATGAACTCATTTTCCAAATAGTTAGCACCAAGGTTAGATGAAGCGATGGGAAATGACAGTTGATAAGTTTCCCTCTTCAATGGACACAAGTCTTCCCTTTAGATAATATACCATCGGATTCCTTGTAGGAGTTTGTATTTTAGACCAACAGGAGGATGACGAAAGAGTGGGACAAAAATGTGACTCATGTCATTGTGGGCAAAGGGTCCTGGTAGCTCATGGAATAGATCATTAGAAGTACAAAGGACAGGTAGGCAATAGTCGGCACAAGGAGAGGCATGACCAAAAGCTTGAAAGAGAGGTAACCTTCAAAGCTAGGAGGAATGTTATTATTGCTGGTTCAATGGTGTCTTCTTATAGATCAGTTCATAGATCTTATGTATTTGACCGTGATCACAACTATGGGGCCCTCCCAGCCCCTTCGAGCCGATGCCAAGAACTTTCTGAACATGTCAGCCTCGAAAGGCATGAAAGTTCGCCAAACGAAGGGGAAACCATGGCCACTTCCCAGGAGGAACAACAAATGTGACCTTTTGAAGATAGCTCTCCTCTAAACTCACACAACAACAAATATTACCCATTTTGATTACGTAAGCCCAATAGATGTTGATTACCGAAGATGTCCACAATGATGCTTTGTACAGCTACCAACATCAAGGTTTCCACGAGGACATCTAGATCTAACCATGAAGCAGATGCCACAATCGATGGAGAGAGCATTCAGGTCTTCTGCTATTGTGTATGTCTCACTTGTATTTGGCGGTGATGACAACTATGGAGCCCTCCCAGCCCCTTCGAGCCGATACCAAGCCCAATCTGAACTGCATATGGAATGTGAAAACTCTTTTTGCAATGAGCCAAGCTATCAATATCCATCCTTGTGAGCCAACATATCAATTTTGTGGCTACTGACTGAGGCATTTGTCGTAGTGGCTTTGAAACATGTTTGGGGAAAGTCCATAGTGGAGGGAAGTAAATGTCAAAGGAAGTTTGTAAGACAACACAAATTTTGTTAGGATATTCTAAAGCATCTTACTAGAGGATCAAGATCCAAGAGGACGAGTGCTACTTTCAGTTCCAGAATATTAATCAACAAGTCAAACACCTTACCAAGGGATCAAGCTCCACGAGAACAAGAGCTACTTTTAGTTCTAGGATATTAATCAACAAGTCAAACACCTTACCAGGGGATCAAGCTTGAAAGAGGCAATAGTCGAGAGCTACTTTCAACTCCACGAGGATAGGGAGGCAATAGTCGGCACAAGGAGAGGCACGACCAGAAGCTTGAAAGAGGTAACCTTCAAAGCTAGGAGGAATGTTATTCTTGCTGGTTCAATGGTGTCTTCTTATAGATCAGATCTGTTGGCGCTAGAAATCGGTCAACCGAATCCCAGCGACCGACACACGACCCGGGAGAATCTGCTTAGCTCCTGTTCGGGTGAATGCCCTGGTGCGGTTCGCGCGGCGTGCCAGCCAATCTGACCTGTTGATTGGCAAGGAGGAACACGTGTCAAACTCAGAAACCGCGATCGGCTAAGTTTCCGATCGAGAGAGCTTATCGGCGAATCGGCCGATTTACTGTGATAATGAAATCGGCTATAAGACAGCGCGATCCCTGTAGCCTTGTAAACAGAGAAAAACTAAAGTAATCGGTACAAAGCTTATGAAGACAACACTAGGAAAAGATCTAATCGGCAATGAATAGATTTAACGACAGAAAACAATGAAAGCCGATACTACCGATTCCTAGCGGGATAACTGGTGATAAAAACTAGGAAAATAGGTGAAAACCTATGAATCTAGTTTATATCGATAACTGATGAATAAATCTAAACGAAACAACAGCGATGCGCCAGAAGTTAAGGCTTAGATATTACTCGATAAACGGAACTTACAGAATCGGCCGGAGATCAAGATGATGCAGCCCTGCCAACCCGTACGAACTCGTGAGAAGGAAAAAGTGATGGCGAAGTCGCCTGCTCGAAAGTAAGTACGAAGAAGAAAGTAACTTGTTGTATTGATTGATTGTTGTGTTTACAGATTTACAAAGGTAGCTATTTATAGCCCCGTACAAATAATCTCCTTAACCGACTAGAACTCTATCTCTAATTCAAACAGAAAACAAATATCTACAAGCACAAACCGTGCCAAACTAGTTACCCCACGCTTCGTGGGCTGACCTCCACCTTATCCTTCCATCTTTCCAAGCCCATACAGGCCCAACTAGTTCATCTTCCTGATCGGCCGATTTCTTATCGGCAAAGGATTGCCGATTGGGAGTCTGGTGCATTCACCCTGAAGCGAAGTAAAAGCTGCCGGCCGATTCCACATTATAGCACCATTTGACCGATTCCCAACTGTACCTCTTCGACTTCTTTTCTCCTTGGCGCCGATTCTACTGATGACGAAATCCGGCGTCAACACATGCCCCCCAGTTTCGGAGTAAAACACAGTCTTTTACTTCGAAATTCTTTATAACCTTCACTCCGAAACGGCCGCAGTGAAAATATCCTTCCGTTTCGCGATCTCCCGGCTGATCATTGCAATTTTTTTTGAAACGGGCGCCCACGACAGCCACTACCCCGAAAAATCTCGACGTGCCGGCGCGGTGAAAATTCCATCTTTACCCTCTCTTCAGGCACCCTATAAATAGCATTTCACCGCAGCTCATCTTCAAGCTCACGTCTCTTTTCCCAACGCGCGCGACTTCTTCTTCCTTCAGCACCTTTTCTCTGCCGCCGAAACTTTCTAGTTTCACCTCCTGTTACTCCTCCCTTTCTTCTTCCAATGGCGGCTCCTTCCGGCAGTTCTCCCACCCGTGACGCCCCAGAGATAGCGCCTCCGGTGGTGGTAGCGATGACCGTCACCCCTTCCACAGATGAAGGAGTTTCATCAGAGATCCCAATGGCGATCCCCATTGCGGCCTCTTCACCCGCATCCGCATCGGCGACCACACCGATTACTCAGAACTTCATTCCAGAGGTAAATACCGAATCCTTCTCCTATCGGCAATGTATTTACCTTAGATCTGTTTCTTATATTTCCATATTCCCTTTCTTTTTTTTAGGCAGTTAGGCATAGAATTACCATTCACCTCACGGGAAGCCCCGGCCTTTTTTGTCTCGGTCCTATGGGAAACCCAGATCCAACAGATCTCATAAATTTGGAAACCGACCGGATACCCTTCAAACGGTCCGACATGAACCTGGATCACTGGGTGGGTACTTTTAGATCCTGGCCGAATGAAACCCCAGGTTGGAGGGAGTGGTACCAACGGATGGCTGCATCAAGGAGCGTCTCATGGGAAGAGCTCAAAATCGGCCAATGCATTAACCTCTCCTTATCTCAGATGGAGAAAAATGAACCGTTAGTGATGGCGGCTTCTTATTTTTGGTCTGATGCACTTAACGCATTCTTATTTGGGCACGGTCCTATGACCCCCACATTGGCCGATGTGGTCCTGTTGACCGGCCTTGACATATCCTCCCCAGATACACCCTTCCACCTTTTAGCCACAACGTCACATCGGCTGGATACAAGGGGAATCGGCGGATGGAAGGGCTTCATTAGAAGTAATAAAAGAACCGGGACCGTTGAGAACAGAGAGCACACAGCTTTCCTGATGATGTGGCTAGAAAAACACTTCTTTTGCGGAAGAGCTGCCGGCCCAACAACCAACACCCAAGCTTTAGCTGAAGCACTGTCCAAAGGGAGCCATATCCCCCTCGGGAAACATCTGTTAGGGGCCGTATACCATATGCTTCATCAAATCGGCACAAAACTTTCCAAGGGAGAACCGATCGGTAACCAAGGCGGTCCTTGGTGGTTCGTCAATCTGTGGCTGAACCTTTATATGAGCAGAATCACCAAGCAACCGGTGGACCATATGACTTTCCCTAACATCGAATCGGCAGAGGACCCCACCGAACGTCGCCGATGCATGTCTTTTGGCGAAGCGGCGTCAGCTTTTCCAGGTTGCACGTATTCTGCTACAAAGGTAGCTGAGTATTTCCGATGCTTCTATAACGGATTTAATGAAACTGCAACCATTTGGTTTCCGTATCAGCGAGACGACCCGATCTTTGAGCTTCCCACTTGCTTCAATTCGGCTTCCGGCCGATTTGATGAAGATCTCTATGAAGGGTTGATCAAACCGGGACTCCTACCAGCCAACTTCTTTTCAGGGAAGGATGCCCCTACATACGAATTCTACAACCCTTCCGTTGCAGCACGACAATTCGGCATGGGTCAGTTGCCGATTCAAGTGTACTTCGCTGGCAGAATCAAGTTTAGAGATGAGCTCACATCTGGCCTAGACTACGGTCGGTTGCGAGACCGAATTCCGGACTCCAGTACAATTAACTTGAACGACTGGCTAGTAGCTCCATTTGCTGTCCAGCCGTTCAAGCTCTGGTGGGCCGAATGGAAACAATTTCTCTTCTGTAACTCAGCATCGGCATACTGCAATCTTCTGGACCCGGCCAACATTGACCCAAACGCCGAGGTACTTCACATAACCAATTTCTATTCCCTTTAACATGATTGAGTACTAATGATTATCTCTTTAGGCCGAGAATCGGACCCCTCCAACACACAGCCGCAGCGGACGGCTAATAGAGAGTCATCCATACACTACTTATCCCCTTATCGGTTACAACGCCCCGTCTGTTGACGTGATTGCTGGCCGATCGAAACAAGTTCATAAGAGGACCACTAAAAAGACCAGTCGCCGAGTCCGGGCTCGTACGGAATTGGCGGATCCTCCTGCGCTCACATCGGCAGAAACTTCGACCGTACCACCTTCTCGGGTCTTTCAAGGTGCCGATACTCAAACCATCACGCAAGCCGGGGCGGCCGCCGCGTCGTTATTGTTGGAAGCCATACAGGTAAACCTGAGTTTTACTGCCTCCGATTGTTATTTTGATGTTAACTCTTTTTTAACCTTAAACTGCACAGAGCATCCCTACGGAAATACAACAATCGGCAGCAGCTCCACCAGCCATTGATGCGCCCCCATTCCCATCCGTTGAGGTATAGAACTTGTCTTACCGATTTACTTTGGGCATTTACGTAATGTTCTTATTCAAACCTCTGACACAGGCCATCGGCACATCAATCGCTCCTCGACCACCGATCTCTTCTCAGGGGGCTGGTCCAAGCACCGCGCCAATTATTGTGGAGTCTTCTTCTTCTGATGAACCCATGGCGCGAGCCCCTGAGCAAGGCATGACGGTTTCACAAGTGCAACATGAGGAAATTCGCTTCAAAATGGTAAGTCTCTGCTTCGGCTTCTACCTAGCCAATTTGATCTTACTTCCAGCCGATTTATTTCCTTTCTTTATTATCTCCAGGAACAGGACACCCCCGACAATAGCCTCTTTTCTTTTGCGGTCGCCCTTTCTGACGACGAAGAGGTTGCTTCTCGCCAAGTCGCCTTGAGTTCCATTCCTGATGACGTCCGAGCCAAACTTTCCAGCATCCGATCCCTCCTTCAAGGGGACATCGGCCGACTAGTAGAAGACGCTTCACCGATTCGGCAGCTCTTCAATGACGTCAGCGGACGAGTACCAGAAGAGGCGAAGGAGGCCCTGGCGCCGGCGGCCTTCATCGAGTCCATGAGGATCCCAGTCTTCAGAGCCCTTCGTCACATGGCCGATCGCGCCAAGCTGACCAAGACTCGCGAAGAGGAAAACGCTTTCAAGCGTCAGGCTCAAGAGGCACATCGGCGTATCCATGTTTTAGAAGATTCCCGTCCGGCGATCATAAGTGAGATAGACCGCCTCAAGCGTCGGAGGGCGGAGCTTGCCAAGGAAATGGAGCAAGTGACCAAGGCAATCAGCGCCGAAGAGAACAAACTCCAAGAGCTACCCTCTGTTATTGCCGATTTGACACGGGAGAGGCAGCGCTTTGCTCATGAGGCCCTGAGACTCCATCGCAGCACGTCGGAGGTCCCTGGATCGGCGGAAGAAGACCAACGGGTTCTTGACTCTGCCGATCAGATCCGGCGTCGGGCCATCACGGCTATCGATACCCTTCTGGGTAACCTGTAAAACACTGATCGTTTTGTACGAACATTTACTAGCTTCTTTGACCGTCTCTCGCGACCCCCTTTCTATTTATTGCCTTTCTTATTACCGATGGGACGTGGCCTTACCAAATTTCCACGCATCTTTTCCCATAAATACCGACCTCAGCATTTACCCCTGATAGTACCAATTTGGCCTTCGGCTTACTCTCCTCTTCTTTTCATCGGCGTGATTCCTTGTCATGGCTTCGCCGGTTTCCTCTTCTTCTGTCAACCAGGTGAAATCTTGGCCTCGACCCCCTTTCTTTTTAGATCTTAGGAAGGGAACTCCTTCTTACTTCTTTTTTGTTTTAGCCTCAACGTCTTAGTCCTGAGCTCGTGCGCGCCATTGAGCTTATCCATTCTGAGGACCCACTGACGCCGGAGGACCAAAAGCTGATCATGGCTCATCGTAAGGAGCTTCGAGATCACGTCACCGCGGAGGCTCGTGTAGTCCTGGACTTTGTGGAGAGCAACGGTCGCCGGCAACCTCCAATCGACAGGAGTCATCCGCTTCCTTCGCGAGTCGTCCTTGAGGACACGGCGGTAGGAACTTCGCGCCCGGCCATGGATCGGAGCCACCCTCTCCCGCGTCAAGTTGAAGCGGAGGCTTCAATGAAAGAAATAGAAGAAGAATACCTCCGTCTTATGATAGAATTAGGTCGGACTGAGAGGGAGCGCAAGAAGAAGAATAATTAGTCATTGTATTTTTGTATTTTTTGTTCTGAGGGCGACTAACGTTTTGTCGGCCATGTAACCCGTCGCCCGTACCGAATGAATGCAATCGGTCGATTCGATCGACTATGTTTTTGAACCGATTTGCATCGGTTACATGTTTGAACCGATTCGTATCGGCTAAGTGTTCGAACCGATTTGTATCGGTTATGTGTAGTTGTGTCGTGGTTAATTCCTATGCCCCAACCCATATACTGGGGTAATATCTCTTTAAGTACCTTCCGTTCAGAGCTCTAGTAAATTCTTCTCCTTCTATCGTTTCCAAAATGTACGCATTTCCTGGAGCGCATCTGCCGATTTTATACGGCCCTTCCCAGGTAGGGGACCATTTTCCGAATTTAGGATCTTTCGACCCGATCGGCAGTACCAACTTCCATACCAGGTCTCCGGGGGAGAACTGTTTGACTTTGACCTTCTTATCGTACCACCTGGCTACTCTCTTCTTATTTTCTTCAATGCTTATCAGGGCCCTCAATCGTTGGCTAGCCAAATCGTCAAGTTCCCTTTTCATAAGTGATGAGTAATCGTCGGCCGATAACTGGTCCTGGAGCGAAATACGCCTCGATCCTGCCCTCGATTCCCATGGTAGTACTGCATCGTGACCGTACACCAACTGATAGGGAGACAACTTAGTAGCCCCATGACAAGCCATTCTGTATGCCCACAGGGCTTCGGTCAAACATAGGTGCCACTTCTTCGGGTATTCTTCAATCTTCCTTTTGATCAACTTGATTATTCCTTTGTTGGAGGACTCTGCTTGACCATTGGCTTGAGCGTAATACGGAGAAGAATTTAACAACCTAATGCCCATATCGGTCGTGAATTCCTCAAATTCCCCCGACGTGAACATTGATCCTTGATCGGTTGTTATAGTTTGAGGAATACCGAATCGGTAGACGATATGGTCCCTTACGAAATCGGCCATGATAGCCGAAGTCACAGTCCTTAATGGGATTGCCTCCACCCATTTGGTGAAGTAATCAGTAGCCACCAGAATAAACTTGTGCCCTTTGCTCGATGGTGGATAAATTTGGCCAATAAGGTCTATTCCCCACCCTCTGAACGGCCATGGTTTGATGATGGGATTCATGGCTGACGCGGGCGCACGTTGGACGTTTCCAAACTTTTGACATTCCTGACAACCTTTACAATATTTAAAACAGTCTTCGAGGATCGTAGGCCAATAGTACCCGTTGTTTCTGATCATCCACTTCATCTTATGTGCCGATTGGTGAGCTCCGCATACCCCTTCATGGATTTCTCCCATTAGAGTCTTGGCTTCTTCTGTCCCAAGGCATTTAAGAAGAACCCCGTCGATCGTTCGGTAGAACAGATCATCTTCGAGCAATACGTACTTGGTAGCGTGAAAGCGTATTCGTCGCTCCACCTTTTTAGACGGATCCTTCAGGTAATCGGCAATTTCTTTACGCCAATCGTCGGCTGCAAGTTCTAAGGCCATGGCGCCCGGAATCGGCCGATACCCAGATGCGTGTTGAGCGAGTTTGTTCGCTTCCTCGTTGCGGTCTCTTGGGACATGCTCGATTACTGCCGATCTGAATTCTTTTAGAAGCCGTAAGCAATTTTCGTGATGAATTCGTAATATGTCATCTTTGCACTCAGCCCTTCCGATTAGTTGATCTACAATTAGCATCGAATCTCCAAAGACCTCAACAGAATCGGCTTTGACTTCTCTCAATAATCGTAAGCCTTTTAATACAGCTCTGTACTCCGCTTGATTGTTTGTGGCGGCGGTTTCTATCGGCAGAGAGAAATCATATCTTGCCCCCCGAGGCGATATGAGAACGATGCCGATTCCTGATCCGACCCCGCATGATGACCCATCAAAAAATAACTGCCAAGGCGCTAGTTCCACGAAGGTGATCTCCGGCCCACAGTGCTGGGCGACGAAATCGGCCATGACTTGACCTTTGACGGCTTTTGCCGATTCATACCGTAGGTCAAATTCTGATAAAGCTAAGATCCATTTACCGATTCGTCCTTTCAATATCGGCAGTGACAGCATGTATTTTATTACGTCATCTTTGCATACGACTATACATTCTGCCGACAGTAGATAGTGCCTGAGTTTGGTGCACGAGAAGTAAAGACACAAACACAAACGCTCCACCGGAGGATATCTTGTTTCGGCATCCAGGAGTCTCCTACTGACGTAATAAATGACCCGCTCTTTGCCTTCAAATTCTTGGACTAGAGCCGACCCGATAGCTTTTTCATCGGCTGATAAATACAGTTTAAACGGCTTACCAGTTTGAGGAGGAACCAAGACTGGGGGCGAGACCAAGTATCGCTTGATATCTTCTAACGCCTTGCGCTGTTCTTCTCCCCATATAAATTCCTGGTCTAGCTTCAGCTTCAGAAGTGGTGTGAACGCCTGAATTCGTCCAGATAGATTAGATATAAACCTTCTGATGAAGTTTACCTTGCCGATTAGAGACTGTAGTTCAGTTTTGTTCTGTGGGGCGACGACTTTGTTGATGGCCGCTATGGTCTTCTGATTGACTTCTATACCTCGTTCGTGCACCATGAATCCTAAGAACTGTCCGGCGGAGACGCCGAAAGCGCATTTGTTGGGATTCATCTTAAGACCATGCTTTTTGGTACACTCTAGCACTCTTCGCAAATCGGCTAGGTGTTCTTCGTGGCTTTTTGACTTGACCACAACGTCGTCGATGTAGATCTCCACGAGGAGTCCAATGAGTTTGTGAAAAATGTAGTTCATGGCTCTCTGATATGTAGCACCAGCATTCTTCAAGCCGAAAGTCATCACAACCCACTCGAATAAACCAAGATGGCCTGGACATCTGAAAGCCGTTTTGGGTATGTCCTCTTCGGCCATAAGTATTTGATTGTATCCGGCATTTCCATCCATGAAGCTAATAATTTTGTGTCCCGCGGCAGCATCGATCAATACATCGGCCGTAGGCATGGGGTAACCATCCATCGGTGTGGCCTGATTAAGATTCCTGAAATTGACGCAAACGCGTAGCTTCCCGTTTTTCTTGTACACTGGCACGATATTAGAAATCCACTCGGCATAACGACATTGCCGAATAAATTTTGCTTCAATTAGCCGAGTTATTTCAGCTTTTATGTCTGGTAAAATTTTAGGATTGCATCGCCGTGCGGGTTGTTGGTACGGCCGATACCCTGGCTTTATGGGTAGCCGATGTTCAACAATAGATCGATCTAATCCGGGCATCTCGTGATACTCCCAAGCAAAACAATCCTTGAATTCTTTTAATAAATTTATCAATTTACACTTATACTCTGGATCTAAATTCGCACTAATAAAAGTCGGCCTTGATTTGGTCCCGTCACCTAAGTCTATCATCTCTAATGAATCTGCCGACGTGAATCCGTGCCCCAGCTTCCCGTCTTCTCGAGCGAACTGATCCATCTATTCCGTTTCTTCGGAGCCGACTGCTCGGATCGGCTGTAGGTCAAAATCGGTGACCTTTAGGAAGTCGGTCTCCCACACCCTACCTGATATGCATCTGACGGTGTCGCAGTTCCATTGCTGTGCGTCGGCTGCTGTGATGCTGTACGCGGAGTCGGCTTTGACCACCTCGATGTTATCGCCGACCCATTGTACGAGGCATTGATGCATAGTTGACGGGATGCAGCAGTTTGCGTGTATCCAGTCTCGGCCAAGAAGCATATTATAGGACCCTTTGCCATTAATAACGAAAAACGTGGTAGGAAGGGTCTTACTGCCGATGGTGAGGTCGACGCAGAGGGCACCGCGAGCGTTTGACACCTTGCCTTCGAAGTCCTTGAGCATCATGTCCGTCCTGGTCAGGTCGTCATCGCTTTTCCCCAGCTTTCGGAGTACGGCGTACGGCATAATGTTGACAGCAGCTCCTCCGTCGACCATCAATCTAGTAAGGGGGCGACCATCAACATGCCCTTTAAGGAACAATGCCTTCATATGTTGTCGTTCGTCATCTTCGGGCTTTTCGAACGTGGCCATCATTGGCTCCAAAGCCAACTGCGCTGTCTGTTCTTCTATCGCCGATACGTCCTGTTGGTCAGCGGGAGTCATGAACTCCATCGGCAGTATGAAAACCATGCCGATCTCGGCTGCCGATTCGTCGCCCACCGATTCATCGTCTCTTTTGCCGTTCCTCTTGGGGCGCCACACTTGAGGCCTCCCTTCCTTCTTGTCTGCCATGCTCTGTTGCTCTTCCTCTTGTTGTTCCCATTGGCGGAGACGCTGGATTCTCCGTTTTTGTGACTTGGTCAATCCGTCGGGGCACCACCTGGGGTTTATTGGCCTCCCCCCTGTCCTAGCGCGTTCCCACTCTGGTTCGCGTCCTGACGGGTTCTCGTCCGTTACCTGAGCATCGGCCATGTCTTCGAGCCGGCTGTGGACGCTGGCTTTGTTGTTCGACTGATCATGTCGATCAGCCCTGCCCCCCTGCCTATTATGGCTTCTATCTTCTGACCGATCGTATCGGTCACTTCTCGTATCGGTCACTTCTGCCCCCCAGCCGATCACGCATGGGAGGGCGCTGCTCATCTGGGTTGCGCCAATTCCTGCTGATCGGTTCTGGCCTTCTGTCCCTGGAGCGAGACCTGGTGAACGGCCGAGTGCCTCGATAGGGACCGTTGCACTCCGGGCAAGTATCGGCCGACGGTAGCCTGAGGTTATTTTCCCAACAATGAATGAAGAATGGGCATCTCCAGTGCTCTTCGTGCCGACGCATCGCTTCCTCTCGAGACCTCGAACGTTCATGTTGGCTTTGGTACTTTTGGAGCAGGAACTGGGAAGTAATACGTGGCCTTTCTGACTCGCCATCATCGTTCTCCATCCGTCGCTTTCCTTTGACGTCTTCAGACGTAACTTGATTTCTGGGATCGACAGCGCCACTCTTTCTGGCCGATTCGGACGTCAGCACTTTTGTTTGGAGGGAATTCTTTCCCGTATCAACCATGTTGGTAGGAAAGGGGTGTTGGTCGATCTTCATTGGTTTGGCCGATTTTGCCGGCACTTCAAATTTGAGTCTGCCTTGCTCAATGGCCGACTGTATTTGTTGCCTGAAGATTTTGCACTCGTTGGTATCATGTGATGTGGCATTGTGCCACTTGCAATACTTCATTTTCTTCAATTGTTCGGCAGAGGGTATTGTATGGTAAGGCGAGAGTTTAATCTGCCCTTCCTGGAGTAGAAGATCGAAGATTTTATCCGCTTTAGTTGTGTCGAAACCGAATGCTTCCGGCTCCTTCTTGCCGAACGGGCATGATATCGGCTTCTTTCCCTTAATCCACTCTGCAAGTCCGATTTCGGCATTTTCCTCGTCCTCTACTTCTTCCAGGAATGCTACTTTCTTCTGGAAATTCCTTCTCGGATCGAACGGACGCACTTCTTGTCCGGACAATCGGTGAACAATCTGGCTCAGGCTCTCGAATTCTTGCGAGGCATATTTCTCTTTAATGTGTGGCAGAAGGCCTTGGAAAGCTATATCGGCCAACTGTGCGTCGGTTAGAGCCAGGGAGTAGCATTTGTTCCTGATTTCCCGAAACCTCTGTATATACGAGGGTATCGGCTCATCACTTCTTTGCCGGAGGCTAGTCAAATCGGACAGCTTCATTTCATGGACCCCAGCATAGAAGTACTTGTGGAACTGTCTTTCTAGATCGGCCCATGTGATAATTGAGTTTGGTGGCAAAGTTGTGAACCACTGGAAGGCCGATCCAGACAAGGATGACGAGAACAACCGCACCCGCAGGGCATCTTGCGTAGCTGCCTCCCCGCATTGAATGATGAATCTATTCACATGTTCTACGGTAGAAGTGTCATCCATCCCTGAAAATTTGGTAAAATCAGGAACTTTGTACCGATGAGGGAACGGCAACAAGTCATATGTAGATGGGTATGGTGTTCTATAGGTATAAGTTTGTACTTTCGGCTTCAAGCCGAATTGTTCTTGCATTACCTCTGCAATCTGTGCCGACCAATCTGGTTGTTGCTGGGGAATAGTTGGCTGTGGTATCGGCACGTGCTGATAAATCGGAGGCTGAATAAAAGGAGATTGATGAAAAGGTGGTATCTGAGTGTAAGCTGGTGGTGTAGTAAAGGACGGTTGCTTGTATGAACCACTTGTTTCATCATATAGCATGAGCTCTGACGTCTTGTTGATCTCCGGAGCGATAGGCTGGTATGGTGGTATGATCGGCCGAGAGGCCGTTTGGAAGGATGTCTGGAACGGAGGATTCCCTTGACTGACCGATTGATTCAAACCGGCCGTGTTTAAAGGTGCCCCCCAGGGTGAAGGGCTGACTGGGGGGAGTGGTGCAGAGGATAATTGGATAGAACCATATCCCAAAGGTGTTGATGACGCAGAAGCACCGGATCCTCCGACAGAAGGTTGGATCGGCTGTGAAGCCTGATAAGCCTGATTTGGTGGAATCGGCTGAAAATACGTCGGTCCCCTGTACCCTTGAGGTATACCTCCGGTGAAGGAGTTGACAACAGCATTGTGCACCATGTTTGAAAGTACCGGGGATTGATTGATGAAGGCGTGATGAAGAGATTGTTGAATCATATCGGACATTTTATCCGAATCTTCAGAAATTGTGATCTGACGGGGGGTAGGGAAAGGAGACTTTTTAACAGTTTCCCCGCTCCTGGAACGACTGAAGGATTTCAAGCAAGTTTTCCGGACTTGCTCCAAATACTTATTCAGATCTTCTTTTTGGTCGTCCTTTAGATCTGCTTCCGTCACTTCGATGACGTTATCTTCGGAGACGTCAGCAGCTTTCGACATGACAGCGGTTGTATTGGTCCCACCAGGCGTGCCAAAAGTGTGTTGGCGCTAGAAATCGGTCAACCGAATCCCAGCGACCGACACACGACCCGGGAGAATCTGCTTAGCTCCTGTTCGGGTGAATGCCCTGGTGCGGTTCGCGCGGCGTGCCAGCCAATCTGACCTGTTGATTGGCAAGGAGGAACACGTGTCAAACTCAGAAACCGCGATCGGCTAAGTTTCCGATCGAGAGAGCTTATCGGCGAATCGGCCAATTTACTGTGATAATGAAATCGGCTATAAGACAGCGCGATCCCTGTAGCCTTGTAAACAGAGAAAAACTAAAGTAATCGGTACAAAGCTTATGAAGACAACACTAGGAAAAGATCTAATCGGCAATGAATAGATTTAACGACAGAAAACAATGAAAGCCGGTACTACCGATTCCTAGCGGGATAACTGGTGATAAAAACTAGGAAAATAGGTGAAAACCTATGAATCTAGTTTATATCGATAACTGATGAATAAATCTAAACGAAACAACAGCGATGCGCCAGAAGTTAAGGCTTAGATATTACTCGATAAACGGAACTTACAGAATCGGCCGGAGATTAAGATGATGCAGCCCTGCCAACCCGTACGAACTCGTGAGAAGGAAAAAGTGATGGCGAAGTCGCCTACTCGAAAGTAAGTACGAAGAAGAAAGTAACTTGTTGTATTGATTGATTGTTGTGTTTACAGATTTACAAAGGTAGCTATTTATAGCCCCGTACAAATAATCTCCTTAACCGACTAGAACTCTATCTCTAATTCAAACAGAAAACAAATATCTACAAGCACAAACCGTGCCAAACTAGTTACCCCACGCTTCGTGGGCTGACCTCCACCTTATCCTTCCATCTTTCCAAGCCCATACAGGCCCAACTAGTTCATCTTCCTGATCGGCCGATTTCTTATCGGCAAAGGATTGCCGATTGGGAGTCTGGTGCATTCACCCTGAAGCGAAGTAAAAGCTGCCGGCCGATTCCGCATTATAGCACCATTTGACCGATTCCCAACTGTACCTCTTCGACTTCTTTTCTCCTTGGCGCCGATTCTACTGATGACGAAATCCGGCGTCAACAAGATCATAGATCTTATGTATTTGGCTGTGATGATAAATTTGTATGTTGGACTAATGGCATGACATGTCACGGCCGTTCCATCTCCCCATGCACCCCATCAAGTTAATTAAGCTTCTTTGAACGTGAATAAGTAAGAATTCTTCCTCTTTCTCTTTTTCTTCACTCGGTTATTTTGTTCACAAGGGAGTTGGTTGATCCGCGAGACCTCTCACCAACTCCTCCACCACTTTGTATGTGGGACCAACATGAAGTTGATGAAAGAGTGGGACCAACAGGAAGGTGTGACAACTTTTTTACTCATCTTGTAATAGCACTACGGTCATGATCTGCAACATTCCAAACAATTTTAGGTGAGGAATGTTATTCTTGCTGGGTCTAGTGGTGTCTTCTTATATATGTTCATAGGTCTTATGTATTTTTTTCGAATTTTAAAGTTAATATAAGTATTATGACCATTATAGCCTATTACTAACTTAAAAATAATAACTTTACCATGTTAAATATTTGACCGCATCTGACATTTTTATACTGTATCTCTAATAAGCATGAAGCTACATAATTGTTTTTATCATTTTTATGGCTGCTATTTAATGAGCTATTTTATAACTAGAGGGGGCATTTTCATTTCCCGCCCAGGGAGACCCTCTAGTACCGGTTGTAAACTACAACTGGTACGCAGGAAGCCCCACTAGTACCAGTTGTAAACTACAACCGGTACTAGAGGCCCCCCTCCATTACCAGTTCTAAACTACAACCGGTACTAGAGGGAGCCCCTCTAGTACTGATTGTAGTTTATAACTGGCACTAGAGGATCTCTAGTACCAGATTTTAATTAGAACTTGTACTGGAGGGTGCCTAGCGGGATAAGAAGCACTCAGTGCTCCTCTCTAGTAAACACTGAGCCATTTCCAACCTCCACTTCGTCTTCCTCACACACGTGCGTCGCCCAACAATGCTGCCAACAACCTCTGCCGCTGTACCCGTCCGCTGCGTCCATCGCCTCCATCGCCGACCCCGACGCCGTCGCCTTCCCCCCTGATGTTGTGGCCCAGCCGGCGCAGTCCCGACCAGCTACCCTACCCCGGCCGACCCCGCCCCGCCTCAGCTACGAAGGCAATGCCGCCGCGATGCCGCCACCCCAGCCCAGACGTCCCCGCCCAATGCCGCCCCTCCGCGCGCCGGCTCCAACGCCTCCCCACCGACGTCATCGATGCCTCGCCGACCAGCCGCGCCCCCGATGCCGCCTGCCCCGCCGCCCAAATTAACCCAAGTAAAGTATACTTAAATCGCATAACACGCAATCTCACACTTTAAATGAGTCAACTCGGTGGTCCGTCAGATTTCATCCGATAAACCACTTATCTCCATATCAAACAAAGCAAGCTCACATGAAGGTGAGGGTTTCAGAGAATACAACATTCCATCTCGATTAAACATAAGTCTGAATTATTATTACAACATAAGTTTGAAATTCAACCAAGATTTGCAGAGTGTTGTAGCAGCGGAAAAGTAAATGTGCTCGGAAGCTAAACGTCGATACAAAATATCATGGCGAAGCCGACCATGACATTAATAACCCCTGTCCTCGCTGTTTGAGGAGGGATTCCACTCAACCGTCCAACCCAAATAGAGCTAGGTAGGCCAAGTAAAGCTAGCAGCCACTTCATTTAAACCACAACCTGAAAA
This sequence comes from Setaria italica, assembly GCF_000263155.2. Lineage (NCBI taxonomy): Eukaryota > Viridiplantae > Streptophyta > Magnoliopsida > Poales > Poaceae > Setaria > Setaria italica. The sequence continues at coordinate 35,392,333 of NC_028457.1, read as the reverse complement.
GATAAGCCACAAGTAAGGCTAAGTATACTAATACTCAGCAAGACTTACCCATCATGTGGTAACTACTCCACTGACTTCTAGACATGCAAGGCTTTTTGGCTGAGGGGTTTGTTTTGCCAAAAGCAGCTAAAGTAGATTCTTAATTTCAAGTTTTAGCATCAGGTTTTAGTTCATTAACCATTCTAGGTATGCACCTTTTCTAATCAAGCATGTTGAACAAGCAATTTAAATCAAGCATCAGTAGTAAATATCGTCCTCTGTTCCACTTCTTACTCAGTGCAGCATAGCGATCAAGCAGTCTCAAACTATGAGAGGCACACGATTCAAATTGAGTTTTTAAACCTTGCAAGGTGGACCTAACCCCACAATATCCGTGTACCACGCCGAGTTCACTTCACTTGTCAAATGTCCCCATCAATCCCCAGGCACGTGTTGGGCCCACTCCCTCGGATTTAAGTCCCCACGGTCATGGATGACGTCGTACCATGGTAGCCCTTGTACCCACATGTGGCCACATGGGAACTATGTTCCAGAGATGTTGGACTATCCGCTCACGCCCTGGTTCAATCAGGTACCAGGCTTCCTCATCCCATACTAGATATGAGATTAGTACTTTCAAATACTTGATCACGAACAACGACACGGTTCAACCTTAGCATATTTTCATTTAGACAGATGGGGCAATCTACCAACCACCAAAATAATTCAAATAGCCTAGCTCCGGCCATCATCCTTAGGGCTGTAACATAAGTGAACAAACAACTCCTATTAACTCACGAGTGACAGAAAACCACTCGACTTTTACCGTGTCCTATTAGCATGGCATCTATTCGACCTATCATGCTAGTGTTCAGATCAAAGGTACTAAGATTATGCAGCTAAGTTTTCAAGCAACGGCTATAAACTTAAATGCACAAACATAATCAATAGAAAGTATTGCACAAGTTTAGAAAACCGGGTTATGCTCCGGGGCATGCCTTCATTTTCAGCGAGAGTTAGCGGGTCTTCCGGTGCTTGGTCTTGAGCGGGCTCGGCATCCACGTGATGCAGGTCCACCAGGGGCTCCTCTTCTTGAGTCGGGTGAAGCTCGTACGTCCCGTTGGCGAGATTGGCCTCTACATGGGATGCATATGTAATACTTCAACATTTCATATTTTTGAGATCTGAAAGGCAGTTCATATATTATCAAAAAGTAAAGCTAGTTCAAGACCAAAACTTTTTTTTAGACAAGCACCTGATTACAGTTTTAAATTGTATTCACGATTTAGACACTTAGCTCGATTTTGTTAGAGGTCGTGCACACATATATGTATAACATGTTCATTAACTTCAGATTGGAAAGTCAAATAGTTTCTCAATGTTTTGTTGTACCTCTACCAATATTACCATTTTACCCTTACTACTACTAAATGTTCTTTTATTCCTTTAATCGGGTTTAACTTCCAAATTTCATTTTAGCATGCAAATAGTGAGGTATGACATCATAAAATTATAGTAGCTCAAGCATGTTATTACTAGGTTGCTGTAAAAGTTTGGGGTGCATTGGATCAGTACAAAAACAATTAAAATCATTTCATGAAACCAAGGTAGCAAGTACTTAACTATTTTTAACTCAAATTCTAAAAAGAGTTTGTTGTTGACATTTCAATAGTGTGTTACACAAGTGCAATAGAGGTTACAGTGAATTTTCTATGATTTTTGGTGAAGCACATCTATTTTCCATATTTTTCTATTACTTAAATTTGCATTAAAAGAAAATCATGTTTCATTTGGTTTCATCAGGTGAGCAACATTTTTCCTAGCAATTACATAACACAAGTATTTTAACAGAGGTGGTTTCACATTTTTCTCTGACAGTTTCCAATTACTATGCAAAAAGTAAAATCTTTCACTAGATTTCAAATATAAAGCTAAAACAGTGTGCAAAACATCTAAAATAGGGTCACAAATATTATTCCTAGCATAAGCTCAGTGTGACAAAGCTAACAGAGGTGGTTTTGTTATTTTACCATTTTTGTGTGATTTACTAAGCATTTAAAGGCTTAAAGACCAAATAAAATCTAGTGCTAAATACGGATCATCAACATGCATATGAGTATTTTTAAATGAAACTAGGCATTACTAGGAACCTAGCAAAATAAGAATCACATTTTTCCTTTTTCTACATTTACTTATGTATTTTCAAAGTTTCAGCCTTTTTAGATCTAGGAAAAAAGGAAAACCGAGGTCAACTTGCAATCTAGCATATAAGGTTTAATTGCGCAAAGGTCCCTAAAAAAACTTCTCACTTAACACTTAAACCCAAAACTTTATGCAGGACCCCCTGAACTTTCTTTCTCAAAAGCAATCGGATCCCTAGCCCATTCTTCAACCTCGAGACTGAACATCACACACAGCACAGACATGGCGTGGCACGCATGGGCAACTTGAGGCCGGCGGTGGCAGGGGGAAAAGGAGGGGGCGGCGCACAGAGGCCAGTGGCTCACGCAGGGGCAGGTAGGCGGCAAGGAGGGGAACGACCAGTGGGGGCTTTCACAAGCTGCCAGACCGGCGGAGGGAGCTCACCGCGGAGGTGCCTGCCCGGCGAGGGAGGACGGCTGGGAAGTAGCGAACTTGATGCGCGAGCTCGAGAAGGTGCTATGGCTGTAAGGAATCGAGCAGTGGCTCAGCAACGGCGGTGGATTTCTCCAGCGAACAAAGAAGGACGAACTTGGAGATGGTGGTGAGAAGTTTCTGATTATTTGCCGCGGAGGCACGGCGAGCGGTGTTGATAGGGCAAGGAGGTGGCTAGGAGACTGGAGGAGCTAGTGGCACAGTAGATTGCGTGGAGGTGGCCAGGGTTGGGTATATGGCGCTGGAAAATAGAGGAGCTCGGAGCTTTGGGTGTATAGCAATGGAGGTAGGAAGGCCACAGCTCTGCTCAAATAGGAGGGGATGGCGAGGGATAAGGACGGGCGTGAGCAGATAAGGATGACATGGCAACCTGCTCGTGGATTGGTGGTGATGGAGGGTGCCAAAGCTTGTCGGGCGCATGGCGCCGATGCTCTGTATGGGCGAACCGGCGAACGGGAGGTGGAAGAAAGAGGAACAGGCAATCGACGGGTGGGCTCGCGACAAATTAAACGTCTCAACTTTGCTCCCTTATTTGACATAGCTACAGGTGTCCAAAAATTCCCAAAAATACTCGTTGGAAAGATAAAAATACGAAAAATCCATTTCCATAAAAATCAACTCAAAAGCTGATATGGGTTGCACACAATCAACAAAACAATACAGCTAAAATTGAACTTTAAATGAATTTTTAACCAAGGCAAACACCTCTCAAAAATTTGGTAAAAATATTTTAAAACCACTAAAAGGTATATAGTATTTAAATAAAATAATTGGAGTCATAGTTGTATAGTAAAAATTGGGGTTTTTCATAATTTGAATTTTTAACAATAAATGATAATTATGTGAAATTAACAATGCATAACTTCTACTTAATTTTGAACCTCTTCTCCTCAAAATCATAAAAAGTGCTAATAACAAAAGTTGTTTTTTTGAAGTTCTACAACTTTTATATTGGCCAAAAGTTGAGTTGTTATATGAAATTTGACTTTCCACTCTTACCCCTTTTTAGTACTTTGGAGGTATTTTCCAACACTCGGTGAATTTGAAAGGTTTTCCAAAAGTTTGGATTCGAACTTTGGGTGTGTTTTCTACATTCACAAACTAATTGATAGTTGCTCCTATTTTGCTTCTTGGTTGGTCTACTTTGCTTTCTTTTACCCTTTGTGGTATTTTTGTGAAGTTGAAAGTCATTTGAAAGGGCAAGCGTCAAAAAAAATTATAGTTTAAGTGTGATTTAGGAGCTTAATACCTTAATTACCCTTTTGCAAGCTTAATTGAAACTAGGGATGTTACTGGCTGCCGTGATGTCATCATGCTATTTACATTTTAATTTATGCATTAGTAGAGAATAGCTAGAAAATTGTAGAAAACCCGTACTTTTTGAACTTGCCTACCGTGTTCATCTCGGCGAGCATGTTCTTCGCCGAGTGGTAACGGACGTCAAGGAGGAGCTCTGATTCTATGAGGGAGAGCGGCAATAGTCATGGAAAACTGTGTCCCTTCCTGGTAGAATCGGAGCTCTTCTATGGCCAAGTACAGTGCCGCTTGGTGGAGAAATACTCGCCGAGATGATCACGGTCTGCAAGTTTAATTAGTACGGATGGTTATCTATTTAAACATGTTTTCGAGCTACAATTTTATGGATATTTGATAACTTCAAACCTAGGAATGTCATCTAGAAATGTTACTATCCTCGAGGTGGCACGTCCTGCAGGAGTTCGCTTTCCTACTCCCGGTATCGTCATGCCAAAAGGCGATCCAAGCAACGGAGTACTCCCGAGCATAGTAATGTTATTTCCTTCTTCTAATTGGTTTTGAACTACACATGAATAATTACTAATTCTAATTACATACAATGTAGGTTATCAACAGTATTAGATGGCTTAAACGAGTTGTCGGAGAGCTAGGTGGTACCACTCCTAGAGTGCAAGCCGATGTAGTTGGTCACCTAAAAATACTACACATCTCTTTTCAAATACCAATTCGAGGAGCACCAAGAGTACAGGGCAGCCTAAGCTGATGGTTGCAATTGACGCATGGGGTCGAACATCACCAACTAAGACAAGTTATGAAATGGCCGCTGTGGAGGCATGCCTGCTGTTGGGACTCAACCTCGAGGACGCTGAGGTCACAATAGGTGTTCAAGATGGAACTCTCTTAACTTCGGTCAGACAACTTACAATCTTGCTGCGAGTGGTCTTGACCATGTCATCTACAAATGTTACTACCCTCGAGGCGGCACATCCTGTAGGAGTTCACTTCCCTACTCCTGGTATCATCATGCCAAAAGGCGATCGAAGCAAAGGAACAATTCCGAACATAGTAATGTTATTTCCTTCTTCTAATTGGTTTTGTACTATATATGAATAATTTATAATTCTACTTACGTACAATACAAATTATCGATGCTATTAGATGGCTTAAACGAGTTGTTGCAGAGCTAGGTGGTACCACTCCTAGAGTGCAACAAGATGCCGTTGATCCAGTTAGAAGGCTACACATCTCTTTTCAAATACGCATTCAAGGAGCACCAACAGGGCAGCCTAAGCCGATGGTTGCAATTGACGCATTGGGTCGACCAGCACTAAGTAAGACATGTTATGAAAGATGCGATGTAGAGGCATACCTGGAAAAGCTAAAGGATCATGGGTACTTTGTGCAAGACTACTATTATTTTAAAATAAAGGCTCTTGACGAGGGAAACAGTAGTGTGATTATGACTGCTGAGAGGCTTTGTCATCTGAATCGACATGACATGGTATGGATCTAATCATCCTTTTATCTTTAATTATGTTACATCTTTTAAATTCCATAATAATGGTATTCTCTTCTTTTAGGATATCTATGGCCAAACTTGGGCGGCAATAAGCTTTCAAGCAATTCTAGAGCAAGTCGTGGAAAGATTGGGATATATTATCAGCGTTCAATACCTGACGCGTACTAGAGATTTCACGCTCCAGACTAAGAACTCTTTCTACAATGCATCTCAACCAACGGACCCACCATTGTTTGAGATTTTTGGTTGTCCAATTTATTATTATTTTGAACCGCATGAGAGTGCACTAGTTCATGTTCTAACTTATATTGATGATGATCTAGACTTTAAGATCGGAGATATGAATTATACTTCATATCTTTATAAGGTATCCGGACTAAGGCCATAGTATGCATGGATGTAACATTTGTCTTATGTATTTGAACTTCTCTCTAAGACAAGTAGTGTTGTATCAACTTAAGTACGTACTTGCTTTTCTTGTGTATTTGAATTATTATCAGAAGTGGTTCTCTCTAAGATCTCAAATGTAATATTATAGGTATATAGAACTTTTCATATATTAGCATATCAGAACTAGTATACGTGAAAGAAACAAATATGAAATATGAATATAGACTAATAACCGGTACTAAGCCGGGAGGTGGCCTCGTCATCCGGTACTAAAGGGTACCTTTAGTACCAGTTATATTTAAACTGGTACTAAAGAAACCTCTCTAGTACCGGATTGTGAGTACCGGTAGAGGGGTTGGGAAACTAAACTAGAGGCCATTTTTTCAATAGGGTCAGTAGTAGACTTTGTTAATTTTTTATACATTAAAGTATTATCAGTTGTCACCCACTAAATGGTAGAGCATGTGCGTCCAAATTCCTCGGGCATTCCACTTGGGATACGAAGCAAGATGACAGCAAACACACAGTACACAACGAAATGACAGAATCAAGATCTTGGACGATGGAATCACTAATCACGAGGAGAACCATCTAATGGTTTCTTTATTTCTCCACATGACACTTCCCAAGGGAAGATATTGAAAGGACCGTTGAACGTTGACCATTGTGATATATGCACCATGCATGGGTAAGTTGGTTAATTTGGAAAAAAATATTCGGTCAGTGTTTCTTGTTACCACGCCTACTTCATGTTGTTTTATTTTTTGGCTACATGCATGTGTGATCTGATCTGATCTGATCGCATCGCCAGTAGACTTTATTATTTAAACACTAATAAAGCATTATTACTTGTTATCTATTAAGTGGCTCAAGCATGGCTCTATACTAAATGTTTAGGCAATTAAAAAACTTTGGATTAATTAGCTGGTCGATCTTGCACAGCTAAGAAAGTTTATGCAGAAACCTGCTAGTATACACAATTCTAATCCACCATGTATTTTCATATCTGGGACCCTTTTATATTTCAATAAAAATAAACATTTATAAATGAATAATAAAAATTGTATAAAAATGTTTTTATTAACAAATATATAAGCTAGAGTATTTAAAATTAAAATTAATATTCACATATATTAATTATGAAATTTAATGACATTAGTCACTAAAATTACAGATAAATTTTAAATAGTTTTATGGGTACAATATTAGTAATAATAAAATTAACTATTAGTTAAAAAGATAAATTTTGAATAGTTTCAATGATATAATATCATTATTAATATTTAATGTAACATCTTTTATCATTAGTTCTAGAGATAAATAATACTTTTATATGGTCGGATACGGATAGTGTCGGATATTGTCGAATACGAATGTGGAATCGGATAGAGAAAATAAAAAAATCGAATTCGTATGTATCCATTTTAGTACCACATTAAATTTGGATATGAATATAGATATCCATATTTGTCATTTTAGCGGATACGGATTCGGATAATTCGGATATCCATTTTCACATTCCCATCCCTAGGTCCCAGCGATGGAGGAGGGTGTGTTGGATTTAATTATTGGTTAATATTGAGTTGATTTAAATTCAATTAACCCCAATAAATCCAAGGTCTATATCAATGTTGTACATGTCGTCCAATCCATTTCTTGGTTACACGATGTCCAGATTCGATGCCCTGTATTACTTGAAGCTTAATAAGCATGTGGAAAAAAGGTGAAATCACCAAGGGATCATGTCAAATCAATGGGGTATGCGATACCTTGTCGCTTGCCGTGTTTTCAGGATATTTGGAGCCCAAGCCTGCTTGTAATACACAGTAAAACTTCAAGAAGACCCTTGCACCGGATTTGTTGAGATAGTGCTGCGCCAGGAAAGAAAAGTCACAAATGTCAGGTGGGTCCAATCAAACCTTGTAATGCATCATAATTTATCTTATTATTACTAATTAGAAGGTTCCTTTTGAAACCCGCACGTGATGCCACCTAGGATCCTAGGTGAACACTCTAGGAAAAGAGAGAAATCCTACAAATTCTAAAAAAACCAAAACATTTGGCCTTCAATAGATAGGCTCAAATCATCAGAGCCATTGGATCTATTATGTTTTCTAAAAAACTACCCACCTATGCCATTATTTTTCTAAAAAAATTACTCACCTATGTCATTATGAAAATAACCTAAAGTAACTCCCTAAATTTATATCTAATTTTTTTTTTAAGGAACAGGAGGGGTGAACCCCTACTGAAATAAATTAAAATGAGAGTAAAAGTACAGGTACAAACTGAGTACAGGTGTAACAAAAGCAAAGCAAAACAAAGAACATCTAAGAAAAGCAAATGAAAAAAAAGGTGATCCAAGGGAAGAAGAGCTAAGCTAAAGAGACAGCTGGAAAACTACAGAGCATTAATCCAGTGTAAAATATCTTCCTGAAGTTGAGAGTTCACTTTGTGCTGAGCAACCGCGCGCAGTTCTGAAATGAAATATCTTTTGACCCCTTGGATGGAGGGAGCTGAGTTGGAGAATGTCCATTCATTTCTAGATGTCCAAATGCTCCAAGACATAAGAATGATAATTTCCATGAAGAAGCATGATCGGAGTCGTCTCCTGATGGTGTTAAAGATGGAAAAGGGCTCTCTCGTGGCGGCAAAGGTGATGCCAATGGCTGCCCAACAAGCTTTAGCAAAATTGCACCGAAGGAAGAGGTGTGATGCTGTGTCCCTTTTCTGGAGAATACACATTTCACATGTAAGGGATTCCAGCTGCATAGATCTCCTGTTTAGAATATCTCTTGTGTTAAGCCTATCTTTGAGAAGTAGCTAGAAAAAAACCTTATGCTTTTTTTGACATTTGGACTTCCATAGCCAATGGTGAATTGGGTGGATCTCCTTTTCTCCAATCAATGCTTTATAGGCTTTAGCAACTGAAAAAGAAGCATTACCCCAGATGAATGTCCACAGGTCGCTGGATGGTTGCAAGTCAATTTGTTGCATGATTCCTGTAGTGTGAGCAGCTGATCATGTGCTTCCACAAAGAGAGGCAGGTGCAATACATTAGCCAAGTTGGATACACCAACAACACCTTTATAAGTTATCCTTTCATTTCTAGCAAAAGAGCAGAGTTGTGGGAACTCAGTGGGTAAGAGATGATTATTCCAAGTATCTTTCCAGAAAATAATCGTGCTACCATTAGCAACCCTTGTCGATGCCATTCCCTTGTATAGATCAATGAGCTTTACTATGTCTCTCCACCAGAAGGAACCTTTCTTATACTGACCAGGAAGAGAGCCCCGATTATAATGATTGTCCCATAATAATTGAACCCATGGTATATCTGTCTTGGAGAAGAATTTATGGAGAAATTTTATCAAGAGAGCCTTATTCTATGTGTTAATGTTAAGAACACCCAGTCCTCCTTGTTGTTTAGGAACACAGACTATCGACCATGCAGCTTTGGATGGTTTTTTGGATGAAGGGTCAGATCCTCTCCAGAGATAATATTTTCTAAATTTATCAATCTGATCAATAACCCCTTTGGGCAGTTTTAACATTGCCATGTGAAACATTGCAGTTGAGGTAAGGACAGAGTTTACTAGCTGCAGCTTGCCTCCTTGTGATAGCATATTGGATATACCCCCCAACCTCCATTCTACTTTTTTGACGACTGGGAGGAATTCTTCAATTCTTGGTCTGGTCAACCCTAGTGGCAAGCCCAAATAAGTGAAAGGGAAAGATCCTGCCTGACAGCCAATCAGGTTTGCAAGGTGCTCTAGCTTATCTTGGTTAGTATTGATTGGAACCATCACAGATTTGCTATAGTTTACTTTGAGCCCTGTTGAAGCAGCAAAAGAATCAAGAGCAGTCTTCAAAAATAATAATTGATTAGGATCAGCTTCCATTACGAGTAAGGTGTCATCTGCGTATTGGATAACTGGGAAGTCATTGCTTGTTCCAGCTGGTATTGGTAGTCTGATTCTACCATCTCTATTGGCTTTATTAAGGACTGATTGTAGAAGGTCTGCTGCTAACACAAAAAGAAGGGGGAAAGTGGATCTCCCTGTCTGACTCCCCTTTTGTAATGAAAAACTTTTCCAGGCACACCATTGAGTAGGATCGATGAGGTTCCAGTGTTAAGAATGCTTTCAATCCAATCAATCCATCTGTTTCCAAAGCCCTTGTGTTTCAAGATGTGTAGAATTGTCTTATGCTCTATCTTGTCAAAAGCCTTTTCAAAATCTAGCTTCAGGATGATAAGATCCTTCCTTGAGACTTTACACAGGTGCAAGTACTCAAAATCCCATGCAAGACAATCCTGAATAGTCCGAGATTTAATGAAGCCATATTGATTTTTGTGAATAAGCCTTAGAATGACTCGTTGTAATCTCTTTGCTAGGATTTTTGTGATTAGTTTGATTGTGGAATTCAGGAGGGATATGGGTCTGAAGTCACCCACCTTGATGGGACTATCTTTCTTCGGGATCAGGGTGATGTATGAGGCGTTGATGCTCTGGACACAAACTTGACCTTGAAAGAATGCCTCACAAAGGGCATAGAAATCCTCAGCCACCACATTCCAGCATTTTTTTAGAAATTCACCATTGAAGCCATCTGGACCAGGAGATTTGTTGCTAGGCAAGTCTTTGATGATGTTGTCAATCTCCTCTTTTGAGAAAGGAGCTTCCAAGGAATCTAAACCCTCAATTGGGTCAAATAGAGAAGGCAGATCAAAATACATATGAGTAAATTCAGATATCCCCATCCTGTCTTTATAGGCCTCCCATAGGAGTTGGGCCTTGTCCTCATGGTTATGCAACAGCTGCCCCGCAGTGTTTTGCAAGAAGGGGATGTGATTAACCTTATTTCTAGTGGACGCACGTGCATGAAAAAATCTTGTGCTCTCATCACCCAATTTGACCCAGTTAGCAGAGCTTCTTTGTTGCCAATATATTTTCTGTTGCTGTAGGAGGTTGCTGAGGTGAAAGGAAATGACATCTCTAAAGTTCCATTCTTGCACAGACAGGTCCCTTGATTCTTCAATGATATCCAGAAAAAGAATCACTTCTTTGGTATTCTGGATAATTTTTGATAAGCTGGGTAGTTGTGCCCTCCAAGATTTGAATTCTTTCCGAAGGTTTTTGAATTTTGCTCCAACGACTTTTGCTTTGTCAAAGAAGGGTGGAGGGTAATCCCATCCCCTTTGTAGCACTGCTGGGAATTGGTCATGTTGTAACCAAAAGTTTTCAAAGCGAAATACTTGGGGGGGCAGGCATTGAGTTGGAGATAGAAATGACACAGGGATTATGATCTGACGAATCTCTGGATAAAACCGTGGCATCAGTGTTTGGATAAGTGGAGATCCAAGAGGAGGAGGAGAAGAACCAATCTAGTCTTTCTAGTAGCAGACTAGTTTGCTTATTAGTCCAAGTGAATTTACCTCCTTTGAGTTGAATTTCATTTAAACTTAGCTTGCTGATGGCTTCATTAAAGAGAAACATTTCTTGTAAATTGCCTCCTGGTTTGTTTCTGTCTTCCGGTCTCCTAAGGAGGTTAAAGTCTCCCACTATTAACCATTTTTCCTCATCAGGCATCTGAATATGCTTCAACCAATTGATGAATTCTAGTTTCCCTTCTGGAGTACAAGGTGCATATATATTGGTTATAATCCAAATGTCTCCGGAAAGCCTGCACTGTAGCTCAATTGATTGGGCAGAATTGTTTTGGAAAATTGGTTCTCCCTGAAATTTCTAATTATTCCATACCACTAAAAGACCTCCAGTATTGCCTATGGATGGGACGAAATCAAAATGATCCAATCTTGGTGGACAAAAATTCCTTAGGTATGATTCATCGAACAAGTCTCTTTTGGTTTCTTGAAGACAAATTATATCACTTTTTGTTTCTGTGATCTTGCTTCTGATGGCATTCCAGTGAGTCCTGGAGTTGATGCCCCTCACATTCCATGATAGAACATTCCAAGATCTTTTTGGGGCCATAGAACAACAAAAAGAGATGGGTTTTGCAGAATGGCAACAGGCATTCTGAGAAGATCTTGCCCGAAAAAGGGATTTGAAATCGAAAGAAATAACTTCCCAACAGAACATAACCCAGAAATCATAGTACGATACATAACATAGGCTAGGAGAGCACAGTTTTGGATCCACCCATACATCAACAAACAAGTCATAACTATAACAGAAGGGGAATTAAACATATCGGGGATCTCTTCCAAAAGACAGTCCTTGTCCATAGTCATTAATTTATTGGTCGAGGCTAGGATCAAAGCTAGAAGTGGGGAAATGCCGGCCTTCCTTCCCCTTGCCTGAAGTTCCAGCTTGTTCTTTCTGTTTCTTGACTCCAATGGCCTTCTGTGTTCCTGCCTTGAATGACAATATCTCCATAGATATCTTTGAGGGGTCAACTGCACATACCTTATCACCTAGTTTCTGGATGTCTCCCGCAGATAAGGTTGGAGGTGGGGCATTGCAGGCAAGGCATGAACTGTCATGGCAGGCATTCTTGCGGAAGCCACCACTTCTCACTTTGATTTTGTCACTTCTTCGGACACTGGATTCACAATCTGGCACAATCCTTCCCCCCAGTCGGACTCTGGCTTTCTTGGAAGGTTTGTGTCCTTCATTTTCAAATTCAGTCTGTGGGGTGCAGTGAGGGAGGAGGTTTCTATCTCTTCTGGAACACTTGTGTAGACCAGTGGACCAGAGCTGGGACAGACTTTGGGGATAGCAAAGGCCATCATTGTTGACTTGTCGGTGCAGGATAAGAGGAACTCCTAAGTTCTTGAGCTTAAGAAATTCTTGGCCCAGTCAAAATGCTGTTGTGACAAGAGCATGCTTATGAAGGCGGCCCAACTTTTGGTATATGAATCACATGCTCAGGACATCCAACAGGTGAGAAGTGTTGGGCCCAAAGCCTGTACACATTTAGATTTTGGTGGTTGTACATAGCTTTCCCAGAACTGTTATTTATTGGCAAGAAATGCTCTGGTAAAGATATAGCCTGACCAGCTCTTTTAAACAAATCCATAGCATCAGGATTAATCTGTGATTCAAGGGTAAGCACCATGTTTACATTCAAATTGAGAAAGATCTAGCCTTCCTGGGCCTGATTCTGCCCAAAGAGTTGTTCTCCTTGATTCATAGCTAGCAGTCCAAGGACCACTTCTTGATGGATATCCATGTTGCCTTGCTGAGCCCCCATATGTTGTGCATGAATATCCAATTGCTGACCCATTATATGCGCTGGGGGCTCCAGAGGTTCCTGAACTATAGCCTGAGGAATGCCAGTATTGTAAACTATCAAGGGTAGGGGCGGGTCTCCCAAGCTAGGAGAAGGTGAGGCAATTGGTGGCGGGGACAAGTTAAGGTGCAAGTCCAGTTCCATCTGGGGTTCTTCTTCCTCATGCAAAGCTTGGGCTTCTTCGAGAAGAATATCTATCAGTTGCTCTTCTTCAAAACCTTCCATATCTTGATCTTCCATTTGCTGTTCCTCTTCCTGAATCTCAAGTTCTGGGTTATTATTGAGGTTAGGGAGAAAACCTTCTTGATTGTCCAGGGCCAAGTGATGTTCAGGAGGCTGACCATGCATCTGGATGCCTGGGAACACAAAGTTATTGTCTAGACCTCCAGGAGGGATGTCTTCATCCTGTAACTATCCTCCCAGCATGTTTTGCTGCAGGATTTCACATTGAACAGTGAAGGAGACCCCTTCAAAATCGTCTCCTTCAGACAAGAGGAGATAATGGGGAATGTCTATGAGATCAGTTACTCGCGCTTTAAGGATAACTCTTGCCAGGACATCATCTTTCTGCCATAAAATCATTCTCCCAAAAGAGCTTATGGAATCCTCAATTTGACGAGCCGAACGACTATCCGGTGGGAAGCCAATAAGCTTGAGCCAACATTCTCTGTTAAATGCAACCCTTCAGGCATTGGTGGCCCTATTATGCTGAACAAAGGAGAAACTGAGACCATGACGAAAATGGGGGCTGCTAGCAATAAGAGCATGTCTATCTGAAGGGCGTCCCAGGCGAACATATGCTTGACCCCGACCGAAAGGGCATCTCTAAACATCCATGACTTCAAGACCCAAATCTTGAACCAGGAGGAATCTCACCAGGAGGGAGATTTGTCACAGTGATAATGGCGAGGTCTTCATTCCGTGGTAGGGCTCTGGGAACTACCACCCGCGAGAATTGTTGTCTGCTCTGAACAATAACCCGATGAAATCCAGCGAGCATCATAGGTTGCGGATCAATGTTGAGGAAGGCCATTGATAGAGCTAGATCAGGAGTTTGAGCGTGGCAATGTGGAGGATTCTTGGCAGTTTGGGGGAACTGTTGCTGTGGAGGAGATGCCGAGGAAGATGAAGGGGCAAGTGAAGTGACGGTTGTTTTCCCTTTCAGAATAGCTGAAAAATCTCCAAGGGAGGTGAAGGTTGGGGGGGCATTAGAGCTGGGCCTAGATCCGTTTAATGGGCCGACCTTGAACCAAGAGAGGTGGCAATCCTGAGGCCAATCAGAAGTCGAGGCGCTTGGGGAGAAGTTACTGCCCAAAGAGCCCCCGCATCTCTTGATGAAGCCTTGGAGACTATGGTAAAAGCAGCAGCCATTAACCGTGTGACCCAGTCTTTTGCAGTGCCAGCAGTAGATTTGGTTTGTACAAGAAGATCTTTGGTGGTTGGGGGATAGGCATCGAGAACAAGCAAAGCGCCTCTGTAGCGCAGGCGTATCAAACCTAGATATCATCGGTTCAAGGGCTGGGGAAGGCTGGGGGCTCAACAAGTGATGTTGTTTTGAATTTTTGAAATCCAGACATTGGAAGACCGATTTTCTGAAATTTTTGCGAGATTGATCCGGGGGACTAAGCACCATCGGTCTATCAGAAGAGGAACCTTCATTACGGATAATCCTTGATGGCCCAAGGGGAGCAATATTAGCCCCTGTAAGAGGATGAAGGCTCCCACGATTTGATATAACCACATCAGCAAAGGAACGAGAAGATCCTGGAGAATAAAGATTCATTGCAGTCTGAGAACAAAAACCCAACTTCTGACGATTCTGAGCAGCGGGATGATCATGTTTCTAAGAGGTGACAGAATTACCAAGAGGTTCAAAAGAATGTTCCTTGTCACCATTAATTGGAGAAGAAGCTGCCTTTCCTTTTCTGGGGTGAGCAAGCTCCCAGTGATGGGCAGGTCCAGAATCTTTCTTAGCAAAAGCAGAAGCTCGGACCAAACCAGAATCATTATATAGGAAGAACCCCAAGTTGAAGTCATCAGACGAAAAACCCTTAAGATTCAGGCAAAGGAATCCAACATGTTTGGAGCACAAAGAAAACTTGAAGACCTGCTGAGAGATCTGAGAAACGAGAAATCCAGCAGCCTGCCCACCAAGAACTGCTTGAAGGCAGAAACCCACTGAACTAGGGGACAATCTGAAAGAGTTTCTATTGAAAGCCACCACCATATTGAAGCGCTGAGAATGCATGAACGAAGGAGGGACAACTTGGGAGCCAAGCAAATCCCTCACCTTTGCTGCAAAGGCAAGGCCAGGGCTCTGCACAAACTGGAAGGATCCCATGGAATCTTACCTTGAAAGAGAAGAAAACAGGAGAGAGCGGAAGAGCAAGAAGAGGACCTTCCAACTCCTTCAGATTACAAGCATGTTGAGGCGAGTCAAAAAAAACCATGAAAGCTACAATGGCCGACGGGCCGGAGTGACTGTCGTCGGTGAGGTTGTGTACTCCGAGGCCAGAGGGATCACCGACGAGGCTGGGATGGCCTACAACCGGTCGTCCCCGGGAGGGAGCTGCAGGAGTCGCCCATCCCCCTCCTCATGTTTCCAAAAACCTTTTTTAAAGATGTCACCTCTGCCATTATATAAAATAAACTAAAGTAACCCTTCTAATCTTCATCAAAATTACCTACTTATGCCATTATAAATAATATTTGAAATAACACCCTAAATTTACAAGTAAATTGCCCAACACTAATACTTAAAAATACGCCATATGCCATTATTAAAATAACATGAGGTGACCCTACATTTGAATCCAAATCACATTAATTAAAATATACAATAATATATAATTATAAATTGTCTATTTCTTACACTCTCCTCGATCTCTAGCAGGATTCAAGATGATCAATAGCTATCTTTATTTATTTTTCTTAAAATTCAGTATAACCTTGATTTAGTATGTTTGTTCAACAAAAAAATAATTCAATTAACTTTTATGCAATAATATAATTAATAGTCAAATACATGAACCTTTCTAACAATCAAAGAGCGCGGGGGAGGGGGGATTATTTTCGCTTTTGTTTCCATATCTTTTTCGTTAATTTATTTTTAAAAAACACTGACACTTTTGTTAATTTCCTCATAATTTTGGAGCAAGTGTACAGATGACATAATTAAGGAACTGAAATCCAGGATGCCTTGCATTGGCTCTGCCTCAAAATTAAGTACTGGCAGTTTGCAAAACAATATGACGAAAAAGCAGCTATTTTTCCTATAAAAAAAAGACCGCACCATATGATAGATACAAAATCACATGTTTTTTATTGCCTTTTGCTCATACCAAAAAAAATAGAAAACACTTGTACAAGTGTATAACACGCTCAAACACAAAGCATACGCGTGACTGTTCACACCATGTATTTGAAACCTGGCGTGCAGAGAGTGGTCGCTTGAATGAGACTACCGAATACAAAAAAAGTACCAAGACAAGGGAATAAATCTTAAAATAAGGTGACCTGCTCAAGTAATGCCAGGATTGGGACACACGCATAGACAGACAGGCAGACAGGCAGACTGAGATCCATGCACAGTGATTCTGTGATCAGCTGTATAAATCCATGGAGCCCATCGGCCCATGGGTGTCACTCAAAGCTTCACGACAACCTCCCAGCACGGCAATGGCTGAGCATGGCGCGGCAGCGGCACAGCCGCCGCAAAGTGGCAAGAACAGTAGCGAGCCGGCGGAGTGCCTGCTGAAGGAGTACCTGCTGCTTCTTGCCACCCTGGTGGCGACGGTGACCTACGCAGCGGGGCTCAACCTGCCGGGGGGCTCCTGGCTGGAGGACGCGCCGGCGGAGGGGCAGCTCGCCGGCGACTCCATCCTCCGGCAGACAAACTACACGCGCTATATCGTCTTCTACTACTTCAACGCCATCTCCTTCGCGGCGTCGCTCCTGGTCGGCCTCCTCCTCCTCCTCCTCCACCGGCACGGCCAGAACTGGGACGGCTATCTGCTCCCCCTCGTCAGGACGGTGATGGTCGTCGACCTGCTCGGCCTCACGGGGGCCTACGCCGTCGGCGGCAGCCACGACGGGTTCACCACCGCCTCCGCCTCCGTCCTCGTCTCCGCTGTCTTCGCCTACGTCGCCGTCGCCTTCCTCTTTTTCGCTGTGCGCCGCGTGCGGCTTCGCGGTACTCCGCTGCCCGCGCCGCCGTCAACGAAGAAGGACGAGCTCGACCGGCACAAGATCCTGATGGTGCTCGCCGTCTTCGCGGCGACGATCGCGTACGTTGCCGGGCTGAACCCGCCGGGAGGCTTCTGGCGGAGCGCGGAGGAAGGGCACCACGCCGCCGGCGAACCGGTGCTGCAGCGCCTCCACCACAACCGCTACAAGGCCTTCTTCTTCTGCAACACCGCCGCCTTCGCCGCATCCCTGACCGCCATCATGATCATCGTGGATTACGCCAAGCTCGACGGCCTCAAGGGGATGACGAGATTCGAAGCGAGGGATTCCGCGCTGTATGGGCTCATCGTCACAGCGCTCTTGGGCCTCGGCGGCGCCTACGCCGCCGGGAGCTGCAGGGACGGCAAGCACACCGGATATGTTGTCGGCCTGATTCTCCCCGTCGCTGCCTGCATTTTTCTCCAGTATGTTGCTGCGAATAGCTCTTGCATTAAGAACTTCAAGCATTGGTACGAAACACGGCTTGAAGTTGAAGCAAACAAAAGATCGCCCAACAAATACATCAGGTATGCAGTATTGATGTATATAATCTCACTGGTAATTCATCGCTACAGGTTATATATAGAAGCTTCAAAAACAAGATTAAATAAATATAATCTACATGAAGTCTTTTTGTAATTTTGAATAAATACACATAGCTCTCCATCATTTATGAACCGGCCGTACCCTGATAATAGTAGGCAGGTTCTATCACGATAGAACTTACCAGCTGAGCTACACTCAGTTCACATATTATGAACCTTTTATTTAAGCTTCATGAACATGTTTTACAGGCTATAGATATTTTGTGGTATTCCTTTAATTTCATCTAAAAATGTCTCCATTTTTTCCAAAATTGTTAGACACATTTGATATCTTTCCTCATTTAAATTTAAAGACACCGCACGCCAGCACTAAATACCTGTCACATCAGTCCTAAACCGCCTTTATTAAATGGAATTGGAAGTTGGGGTATACCCCAAATTAAATGGTATTGGAGCTAGATTTGGAGTTGAGGTCAAAATTAGAAATAAAAAAGTGAGGCCAATACAGACTTATTCCTACAATTTACAATATCTAAATTTTGGATTGAAATAGGAAAATATAAGCAAATGTCTAACACAGTTTTGGAACAGATTAAAAAAACAATATGATAATATCATGTGGGTGAGCAAGCCAAGTACTTATCATTGTACTAAAGAAGGGTGATCGAGTCTCACAACTCACACCATACTATTTGTCGTCCTCTTTGGGTTGATATTAGTTTTCTAAATATCATGCACTAGAAGTCTCTTTTCATTTCCTACATTTTCTAAATGTTTTATGCAAAGCTTATTGAACCTTTTCATAAGCTATAGATACTTTTGTGCCATGCCTTGCATTCCAAATGTCCTCCTTTTCCCCTGAAATTGTTAGAGGCATTTGGTATTTTTTTATTCATTTAGATTAAAAAAACCACTAACACATCTGCCCTAATCTACTTTCGCTGAGCTCAAGGGCCAAAATTAAATGGAATTGAAAGAGTTGAGGAAGCAAATAATGACTTATTCAAGAAATTCGTAATAATGAAAATTTGGATTAAAATAGAAAAATGAAGCAAATGTCTAGTTGTGAAAAAAAAATAAACAAGATATATGTCATGTAGTAGAAACTAAATAATGTAGTCAAAATTAATATGGGAACTAGCTAGTGGTATAATTATATTTATCACTGGTACACTACGTAGTAAAGAAGAAAATATTTTTGTTGCACGTAGCATGATTAATATTGACAAGATAATATTTCTTCACTAATGACATAGAGTATCTTGCTACAGCACAACATTTTGTCACAAACAAACTATATGTCATACAGTAGAAACAGTATGGTTTGGTGAACAGAAACCCAGTAATATTTTGTAGCTACCGTTTTATCACTAATGTGATGTAATGTATCTAAATTAGTGAGATGTAAAAAATACCTCAGTCCCAATTAAAATGGTATAGGCTGTATAACAGTGAGGAAAAAAAATAGATCGATCACAAATAAACCTTTTGAACAGTACTTAATTTGTCATTATTTTCGCGACCTAATAATACTCCAATAATTTCTTTTAACTTGCAGTGCTATTCGTGCAATCGTTACGGAGCCCAGCACACGTGACGACCTGAACAAAGCTCGTGAAAACATCCAGTTGCTCGGCATCCTTGCGGCGACCATCGCTTACCAGGCAGGATTAGATCCTCCTGGTGGCGTATGGGCTGCCAAAGGGAAGGGTTACAATGTAGGAGACCCAATACTCCTCACAACTCATCCCGGGCGTTACAAGGCCTTCTTCTACTTCAACTCGGCGGCTTTCGTGGCGTCGCTGGTCATCATGGTGATGCTGCAGATCAAACATCTAGCCGGAAGCCACGCGCTGAAGGCGGCCATGATCCTGGACCTGTTCGGTCTCATAGGCGCGTACGCTGCGGGGAGTTGCAGGGACACGGACACCTCCATCTACACGGTCGCCTTGGCCGGTGGCGTCCTCATCTACGTGGTCATTCACATCGTGTTCTTCACACCAGAGAGGAAACTAGGCGAGGACGAAGAGCAGCTGGAGGACAAGCGTAAGGTGCTGCTCCTTCTTGCAATCTTGGCTGCCACACTGACCTACCAAGCTGGCTTGACACCGCCGGGGGGATTCTGGGAGGATGGGCACCGCGCCGGCTTCCCGGTCCTCCAAGACAAGTACCCTCTCCGTTACAAGGCATTCTTCTACTGCAATGCAGCAAGCTTCATGGCGTCCGTGGCTCTCATCATCCTCCTGCTCAACGAAAACATGTACAAGCCGGGCATACGGTGCTATGCTCTCGTTGTTTGCATGGTGGCCGGCATGTTCGGCCTCATGTGCGCCTACGCTGCTGGGAGCTCGATGCATCTACGAACCTCCATCATCGTGCTGGTATTGCTTGCTGCAGTCTCCGCAATCCTGGTGATTCTAGCTATCAAACTCTTTGTGGAGAAGCTAAGATCTGCCGCCGCCGACGCTCGAAAAGCCAAGCAGAATAATCCAAATGATCCAGAACAACTCAATAATCCCAATGGCCTCATCAACAAACCCAACAATGATCCCAAACCCAATGCTGCCAGTTATCCAAAACGCAGTCTCCCTGATCAGGAAACCGCCATGTACCTGATGCTGGTAGGAATACTGGCTGCGAGTGTGACCTACCTGACGGGCCTGAAACCACCCGGTGGCATGTGGAGGGACGACGGCAATGGACACTCCGCAGGCAACCCGGTCCTCTACGACATCAACAAGCAACGGTACAATGCTTTCTTCTACTGCAACTCCACCTCCTTCGTGGCTTCCATCACCATCATCGCCTTGCTGCTGCTCTCATGGATGACGGCATTTATTGGAAAAGCAGTACTGCCTCTTGGGCCGATGCACACAGCCATGGTACTTGACATGCTCGCCCTCCTGGGTGCCTACGCGGCAGGAAGTGATCGGGAGTCGAGCAGATCCTGGAAGGTCATCCTGCTCGTCCCCTTAGTGGTCTTGGTCATCTTTCTCTTTTGGTTCATCTGTGGGAAAACAGGAGAAAATGGAGGCACAAACATGGATCACGGTGGACGAGCCGGAGCCGGAACCGGATCGGAGGAGCCGGCCGGAGCCTCGGTTAGTTTGACCACTCGCGCGGACCAAAATACTTGACTTGCTTGAGAGGGTCCGTTGTTGGATGCCATCGATCACATATATGGCCTAGCTACTTACAAGTTGAGTTTCAATTAAAGAATAGCCACCACTCTACTACACAAATACCAGTTGTTGACACAAATACAAATAGTATTTTTCTGAAGCAGGAGTCCAAAGTGTGTGTAATCTTTATTTCCCCAATGTCGTTTTGGAACCAAGCCACATGTATACATCGAGTTGTCAGTCCCCATATGTGTTCTCGATCTATCCCTGTAAGGCCTTGTTCGATTAATCCCGAACTGGGAGGGATCCGAGGGAATTGATGGGAATTAATTTCACATCCCTTCCAAAACCCTCTTAGAGAGGGATTAACCAGTCCCTCTCCAAAATGGTATTATTATTTCATGGGCATCATTTCTTGGTTACACGATGTCCAGATTCGATGCCCTGTATTACTTGAAGCTTAATAAGCATGTGGAAAAAAGGTGAAATCACCAAGGGATCATGTCAAATCAATGGGGTATGCGATACCTTGTCGCTTGCCGTGTTTTCAGGATATTTGGAGCCCAAGCCTGCTTGTAATACACAATAAAACTTCAAGAAGACCCTTGGACCGGATTCGTTGAGATAGTGGTGCGCCAGGAAAGAAAAGTCACAAATGTCAGGTGGGTCCAATCAAACCTTGTAATGCATCATAATTTATCTTACTATTACTAATTGGAAGCTCCTTTTGAAGCCCGCAGGTGATACCATCTAGGATACTAGGTGGACACTCTAGAAAAAAAGAGAAATCCTACAAATCTGTACCTATTATTAAAGTGAGGACCGCTTCTGCTTACTTTTTTGGTTTGGTCCAACTTAATCTCGTTGACATGTGAACCTAATTATTAATTAGTACATAGATATGTGGGTTCATATTCATTAACATGTTTTCTGCACCGCACGTCTCTTGCTTTGCCCGTCCACCTCCCCTTCCGGGATTGGGCGCGGGCGGCAGCCGGAGCTGGGCGCCCCGCCGCTACCACTGCGCGTGGCCTCAGCGGCGAGGTTGGCCTCCAGAGCGTTCTCATCCGCGGCAGCGGGTCAGGACCACCATGCGGTTCACGCTCTGCGCCAACGTGGCCGCCGAGGGCGTCGGGGCGGCGTGGTTCGACCACGGCAGCGCGGCGCGCACGAAGGGGCCGCGGGAGGTGCAGTGACCCGGTGCCGCGCCGGGAAGGTTGCCGTTGAGCAGTGCCGGGATGCGCGGCTCTGCAGCGGCGGGACGACCGTCGCCACGTGGTGGCGGCGCGCCGAAGTGGAGAGCTTCGGCGGGAACACGATAAGCTTGCAAGAAATCAAATCGATTAAACTATCTACCATTCTACCCACTCGTTCACCATGCGCACGCCGGCATGCACTTCTTGCTCCGTTGGCCGCACTTGCTCCACTTCCAGACACCACACGAAGCTGCGAATGCATCTCCCCCGCTTGCCGAGCTTGCACCTGCGGCTCCAGATGCACTCGCCAAGCACTGCTGCCGCCGCCGTGGAGTGCTAGGGTTAGGTTTGGTCTTCGGATGAGGGTGCCTGAGCTCGTGATGTGCGGTGGTGGGTGAGTTACTGGGTTGTGGTTCGGCCTGGTTATTATTTGTTGCTACGGTGTTGGGCCAATATGGGCCAAAATGGCTGCAGACCTAGCTGGAGTCAAGTTCGGTGTAATCGGTGCATCTTCCAAATCTCTACCAAGCTGCATGCGCTAGATAGGGCTTTGGTTTCGTAGATCAAAGGATCGAAAGATACAAGTATCTAAACTTTTGGAAAAACACCAGTTCTACTGAACCTTTAGAATTTGCTCCCATCAGTTATCTCCAAAGCACCGAAAGACCACATTTTCTCGAGCATAGATCATCCAAATCCAATAACAAACTCTCCAAGTGCCTTTAACCAAACTTGTACAGGTACTATAGGGATGCATGTTCTAGATAAAAACTTTGCTCCAAAGATCTTTGGTTTGGAAGATTGACAGCTCTGACTTTCAGTCAGGAACTGAAAGTTTCGGAAATTTCCAATGCACTTCTGACAGTCTAAACAACCCACTTTCAAACATTGAGCTCCATTAAAATACTCAAACACTATTTCTTGTGAACAACAACTAGACACTATATCCTCGTAAACAAATAATTAACCAAACACGCATACCAAGAGAGCATCAAACAATAAATATTTTGGTTTATTGTGTTCAAGAAATGAATAATTATTTCAGTATAAGGATATATCTTAACAGAAATGCAATAAATATATAGTGATAGAAATATAAAAAAACCACAAGTTTTAAAAATGCGATTATCATTTCACCGTAGCAACGCACGGGCATTTTACTAGTTCTCACAAAAAAACAAAACATCTGGCCTTCAATCGGTAGGCTCAAATCATCATAGCCTTGGATCTATTATATTTTCTAAAAAACTACCGACCTATGCCATTATTTTTCTAAAAAATTACCCAGCTATGGCATTATGAAAATAGTCCAAAGTAACCCCCTAAATCTATATCTAAATTACTCACCTCTACCATTATATAAAATAAACTAAAGTAACCCTTCTAATCTTCATCAAAATTACCCACTTATGCCATTATAAATAATATTTGAAATAACACCCAAATTTACAAGTAAATTGCCCACCACTATTACTTAAAGTAATCCCTTAAATTTGTATCTATATTACCCACATATACCATTATTAAAATAACATGAGGTGACCTACATTTGAATTCAAATCACATTTATTAAAATATACAATAATATATAATTATGAATTGTCTATTCCTTACACTATTGGTATATGATATAATAATTAAGCTATATACTTGTGTCACCATTATAAAGATATAGAGAAAGTGATGAGAATATAGATTTCTGTGATAAAATTATACCGCAAACTTAGGGTCCATTAAATAAATTCTAGCGCATACATGCGATGCAAAGTGAAAAGTTAAAAATTATAAATGTGGATGAAAATATTATAGAGTAATTACTAACTAAAATCTATCACAATCAGATGAAGATAATAAGTATATATCTACATAAGTATTATGCTCTAATATTTAACATATGAGAGGTAACTTAAGTAATAGTTTTATAGTAATGTGGTCTAATTTTTTTTCTATTAGAGAGTCCATATTAGTTCCCACGAAACACATTGAAAAAAAGACTAATCTTAGAATTCTCACAAAAATCAAAAACATCAAAAATCAATCATGTAAACTCTAATAATCATAGTCATTGATAAGTTATAAAATATAATCTAAAGTAATCACATAATCTTCATCCAATTTACTCATACATACTCCTATCATTATAAAACATAACTTAAAATATCATTTTAAATTTGTATCTAAGTGACCCACGTATGTCATTATAAAAAATAATCTAAAGTAAACACCTAAATCTTAATCTAATTATCTTCATATGCATCGTATAGAAATATCCAAAAGTAAACTAATATATGATTCTAAGTTATCTATTTATATCATTGTTAATATAGAAATACTAAGTTAAAGTATATAAGCATGATGAGTGTCACCATGTAGACCTTTTCTACATATATGTGAGGAATTGATAAAAATATTAATTTTTATGCTAAATCTAATGTATGGAGGTGCGATACAAAATGAAAAAAAAAGTGTGAATTTAGATGAAATAGTGTATAGAGTAATTACCGATTAAAAATCAGTCACAGCTGGATAAAGATTGAAAACAATTAAAAATCTTTCACACCCACATCCACCGTACCCTCATGTTGGACCTACGGGTGAGGGAGGTGGGAGAGAGAGTGCAGACCCATGAAAACCGGAGGTTAGAAAATGTTTCCGCCGGAAACAAAATTCTTTTCTCACGGAGCAAGGCCTACCCGCCCGCCGTACCCGCCGCGCCCAAAATCAACGCCCGATCTTCCCCTCCCGCTCCCCGTTGCGGCACCTGCTCTCCTCCTCCCGCCGCACTGCCTATGCCCCCGGGCTATGGCCGAGCGCTGCCCAGCCCAGGCCGCCGCGCGTTGTCCCCCGCCCTCCCCGTGCAGGCCGAGCCCCGACCGACGCCCGCTGGCCGCCGTTTCCCGACCCACTGCAAGCCCAAAATCAGCGCCAGCGGAAGTGGCTTGATGCGGGGGTTGAGCTTTTAAACCCTGCACCATGAGAGCAAGTATAATAAGGGGCTGTAAGCTGGCTGAATGCTGACGTGGAGGAAAGAGAATGGGTGAGAGAGGAGAAGCGGGCTATAAGCTTACAGCCGACTTGGGCACAGGAACCAAGAAACTTTGTGAGAATGACTTGTGGGCTATGTATTAATGGTGAAGAGCTAACCATTGTACGAGTGGGCTAGAAAAAGGCTGGGAGAAACCTTACAGCCCGCTTGCTAGCTGCGTTATTAAACTTGCTCTGATCGGCAGACGGCGGGCGGCGGCGAAGTGGAGGAGCTTGGCGCCGAAGACGAGGCTGACAAAGTCCGCCGGGAGCTCTGACCAATCGAGCCCCGCGAATTGCTCCATTGATTCTAACCCCCCCTTTACAATTCAATCACAGCTTGCACGGCACGACAGCCGGCCATACGCACCGCGCCCTTAGCAAGGAGGAGATCGTCTTCCTACCGCACCATGCTTTGCCGTCAACGCGCGCCCGGACAGCTTCACCTTCCCTGTCGTCGTCAAGTGCGCGCGCGTCAGCGCGCTCGAGAAGAGCCGCGCGCTGCACATGGCCGTGATCAAGCTCGGCCTTGGTGCCGACGTGTACACAGGCAAGTCGCTTTTCGCCTTCTACACCAAGATCGGCATCGTCGAGGACGCCGAGATCGTGTTCGACGAAATGCCAGCGCGGGACATCGTCTCGTGGAACATGCTGGTTGATGGTTACGTGTCCAACATGATGGGGGTGCTGATGCTGGCCTCCTTCCAGGAGATAAACGACGCGTTGCAAGTGCAGCGTGACAGTGTTGTGATAATACTATAATTGCCGCTCTCGCGGCTTGCTGCCTGGAGTCGGCACCGATGCAGGGACGGGAGATACACGGCTGTGCCATTAGACACAGGTTGGAGCAGGACGGGAACTTCGTTCTCTTATTGACATGTACTGCAAATGTGGCAATGTTGTGCGTAGTAAGATCGTGTTTGCAATGATGGCATTAAGGACTGTGGTGACATGGAATTGTATGATAGGTGGGTATGCTCTGAATGAGATGCATGCATTTGATCCTTTCATGCAAATAGGAGCAAGCTGCAGAGGGGTTTCAGGTGGATGTGATCATTGCTGTCACAATTTGCTTGCCACCTGTGCTCAAACTGAAAGTTCACTGTATGGAAGGAGCGTTCATGCTTATGTGACCTTAGAGGGGTGTTTCATTTTATTGAAAACATGCCAATAGCCCCAACATCCTGGATTTGGGGTTCCTTACTGACTGCAAGCAGAAACAAGAATGATATTGATATAGCAGAATATGCAACAGAGAGGATATTCCAACTGGAACATAACAACACAGGATGCTATGTTGTTCTGCCTTCCATGTATGCCAACGCCGATGGGAGAGGATGTGGAGAGGATAAGATCTCTGATGAAGGAGAACTGGAGAAGGGGTTCTGAAGGACAGAAGCCTTGTCGAGCTTCATGATAAAGAGTGCAGTTTTGTCAATGGGGACTTGTCTCACCTTCAGAGTGAGGAAATTCATGAATTCTCAGATATTCTATCAAGAGAGATTGGAGAAACTTTTGATAGCCCATGTAGTTTCAGTGATTCGGATCCTTCTGCATCAAGGAAAAATATACTGTCCAATAAGCATAGTGTAAGGCTGGCTGTTGCCTTTTGTCTTATATCATCTGTTATTATGCACTGAAGTTGATATCAAAATACTCAAGGTGGAAGATTGTTGTTGGTGACACAAAGATCTATCACGTATTTTCATATGGCTCTTGTTGCTGTTGTGACTACTGGTGAATTTTTAGTTACCTATAGTGAATGTCTTAATGAATTTCTGAAGAGCATCGCAGCGCCTGGATAAACAATAGCAAAGTTATTGAATATTTTCTTTTCTTCCATGAAGTTGGTTACGGTGGTTGTTGCCATATAAAATTCTTAGATTATTAAAGCTCAAAGTGGAGGAAGGTAATTGTGGTATGAGCTATCTTTTTATTATTCAATCATTTTAAAGTCGGTGATGCTAAATTATTATTACTAAATAAAAAATATTGTTTATTATTATTTTTGAAAATATATCATCTTCACTATAAATACAAATTTACTATTTATTAGATTTTTATTTATATAAATTTTTGTTTACTAGCTTTTTTGAAAACACGTGCGGGTCGCACGTGTGCACTTTGCTAGTTATGTTAAAGTACTGAAAAAATGAGAGAGTAGTATATAAACAATTTTGACTATTATTAGCTGGAGTTTAATTTCTAAATATTTTTCAAATATTATAGCTTTCAAAAAATTTGATGGGCTAGTTTTTTTCTAATTGAATGCGTCGTAGACTTTGGTGAACCATGCATATCACCGTATACACTGGAAACTGAAATTTTCCTATCGGTTTGCAAAATACCGATTGAAAAATACTGACAGGAGTAGCTTGATAGGGAAAATCGAATTTGCGGTTCACCGACAGAAATGATTTCTCTGTCGATTTTCTCACTCTCAGGAAAATTGATGTCCATCAGGCAGCTCTGTCGTCCACGTCGGGCCCGTGCGCACGTCGACAGTGACGAGTGAAGACTGCATGTGCACTAGGCCCGCTACGAGACTCACATAGTGGATAGCACCAACGATGGAGAGGTGGCCGTCCCCTGACGTGGTCAAGTAGAGCAAATCATGTCCTAGCTCGCATTGCTCCGGCACTCTGTCGTCCACGTCCAGCAGGGGCTGAGACGCTTCGTCGTTTCTGTAGCGCGCAGCGGGGATTCCGGCCTGGCCCGTACCCACGAGCCGGCACCGTCCAGGTCTACTGGAGCCTACAACAAGGTCTTGGGGTTAACTTAATCCAAAAGACTAGCCTTAGGGTGAGAGCTGCCCCATCTATATATCTTCCACCATTAATTTCCGACGTGGGACTAAACCTAACAGTTTTAAGTAGTGACAAGCGCTCAATAGGACCCCTTGAGCCACCTCCGATCACGGGAGAGAAGTCTACACTAGTAAAGAACTAACTTTCCATGCACCTCCTTTTGTCCCGGTCTAAAGTAGGCCCGGGACAAAAGAGGGTGCGCCATGGTAGGTTGGAATGGGGCAGAGCTTTACTCCAGGTTGGTATTTGCAACCGGGACTAAAACCCCTCCTTTTGTCCTAGTTGTAACGGCTAGTTTGTAACACCTAAATTTTTGGAGAATTCAAATTCATTAAAATTTGCTCAAATTAGGGTGTCATTTAAATTCCTAGGCATTTAATTTCACTTTCTCTAAAATTTAATTAATTCATCATAGGAGTTTATTGTGCATTCATGCTGGAGCATAATTTTTTGTTGCTGGAGTTTGAATCAAATTTGAATTTCAAATTCAAATTCACCTTTCAAAACCTTTTCCTTTTTTCCTTTATCTTTTTCTTTTCCTTCTTCTCCTCCTGGGCCGTATTCCCTTTCTTCCTCTTTCTTTTTCTTTCTTTCGGCCCAGCTGCGCAGCAGCTCCTCCGGCCCACTCCGCCTTTCTCCTCCGGCCCGCGAACCCCCTCCGCTTTTTCTCTCGCCGGCCCGTCGCTCCTTCCTTTGCGGCCCAGCTCCTCAACCCCGCCAGCCCACGAAGCCGCGCTAGCCCACCTCCCGCTGCGGCCACCGACGGGTGGGGCCTGCCCGTCATCCCCTTCCTCCGGCCGTATCCGGCCGGGACTCCTTCCCTGTCCGCGCCGGACTCCGCCGCCGTAACCGCCGCATGTTTTCTCCGCGCGGGATCCACCCTATCTCTATCCCACCGCCAACCGCCCCTATATAAACCGCCGCCTCTCCCCCCCCCCCCCCCCCCCCCCGCCTCGAGCACCCGCGCCAGCACCCTCCAAACCCTAGCCGCCGCAAGCTCTGCGCCGCTGCCTCTCTCTGCCACACGCCGCCGGCAAAAGGTGAGCGCCGCCGCGCCGTGGCTCCCGCCAAGGCCCTAAACGGGTTTGCCATGTTCCCCGCTCTCTTCCCGTGCAATCCCCGCGCCAAACCGAGCCCCGGAGCGCTGTTTCGGCCTACTCCGGTGACCCCGCTGCCGCTCGCCGCCGTCTATTGCCGCCGCCGCGATGTCATCTCGACCGTGGTTGTCGGATCTAAATCCGACAGCCGAAAGAGAGTCAATCAGACCGCCTAACTGGCAACCGCGCCGCGCCGTGTCACTTTTTCGCTTAAGCCCTCGCCTTTTCCGCAAATCGACCCGCGGTCCAGATCGCGTTGAAAAATAATTACAGATCTGCCCTCGCGCTTTTCGGTTTAAACCCTGAGCTTTCTAAAAATCAACCCGCCATCCGTTTTGGAGTTTTTGCGCGTTAAACCTTCAGTTTATACACGTAATTACATATAAGCCCTCGGTTTTCACGGTTTGGCCCTTAAAGTTTTGTTTTTCTCACAGAAAAGCTCCTGGATCTTGTTTTAATCATATCTTTTGCATCTTAACTCCGTTTTTCGCGTTCTTTATATCCACGTGTTCTTTTTAAAGCGTAGATCAATTTTACGAGCTTCTTTTCTCTATTTAATTGTGATTGGTATACTGTTTCTTACTTTTTGCTCATGTTTGCTTGTATGTGCTCGTGTGACGCGTGTAGACGTTCCGTAGTTCGAGGGATTTGAGGACCAAGCCTTCGAGGAGTACGAACAGCAAGAGCAAGGCCAAGAAGGCAAGTCGTGTCCTTGATCACTACTTTTCTATCCTATACACCTTTACTTTCTCGTACTCAACATTTATGCTATGCACATGTTAAGATTAAATTGATGGGTCCCAATTAAGGTTCGCCTAGATTGAAACTACCTTTGCCTTGACCAACCCGGTTTACTTTTATTGGGGGTAGCTCATGCTTAGTGCTTACTTGGTATGGTGGTTTAACTGAACACAATGTTTAATCTTGCTTCACTTCTGTTATACCTTTCATTAATACAAGATCATTATTGTTAATCGGAACATGGAGAACCACCCAGGAAAACAGTGCTACCACAAGACTAAATGGCTCTGGTCTTGGCTGAATAATTAGAAACTCTAGTTTGGGGTAATCCTACCGAAAGGGCAAGAGGGGAGGCGTTGATGGGATATAGCACTCGCTCTCGGGGGAAGTGGGCTTGGCTAAGACACTATACCCACTAGGGGACTGCTATGTTCTGCTTCGACCTGAAACCTTAGCGGGTTACCACATTGCTAGCAAATCTTTGTAAAGGCCTCGTAGCGTCCCTATGCAATCACACCTCGGAAGTGTGGTATGGTACCTTGCAAACACCGCATGGTTGGGTCCAAAGTTCTTTTGAACTTTTACGCGACTTGTGGGTAAAGATGTGCCACCTCTGTAGAGTGTAAAATTGATCGATCAGCCGTGCTCACGGTTAAGAACAGCTTGGACCCTCACATGATAATATTATCGGAAGATGGATTTAAATTGTTGTCATTTCATGCATATGTTGTTTACTTTATTTATGCTCATGTTTAATTTCGGGTGGTATAAACTTATATTTAGTTAATTGCTAATAAAACTTGACCAACTTAATTAAAAGCTGATGCTAATTAAGCCTTAGCCACACCTTGATTTGCCTTACACTACACTATTCCCCATGACTTGTTGAGTACCAACCATAAGTGTACTCACCCTTGCAAAACCGCTGTTCAGACCAAGCTAATTTGGAGGAGTATCTGCACGACTTTAAGGAGTTCTAGGCGTACGGTTCTTCGGTCAGCTGTCTGTGGTGTCTTCGTCGTCTTTGGAGTTCCGCTGCGTAATAAATTAGGCTTATGTTTTATTGAGACTTTCGATCATGTAATAATGTTTAATACTCTCTTTATTCGTTTTAACACTGTCTTTGTTATTCACTATTGTCGTACATGTGTGTAACTTGGTCCTGGCGCACATGTATTTAATGCACTCGGTTTTGTTCTTAAAACCGGGTGTGACATAGTTTCTGGACACCGACGGGGCCCCCTTTTGTCCTGGTTGGAGTTACCAACCAGGACAAAAAGGTTACTCTTGGTTGGTAATTCCAACTGGGACAAAAGTGTGGCGCTTTTGTCCTGGTTGGAGGCTCCAACCAGGAGTAAACTTCAACCGGGACAAAGAGGAAGTTTTAAACTGGGATAAAAACTTATCCCCCATTAAAACCCAAGGCAGAGGCCTTTCTTCCTCCTCCAGTCTGAGCCACTCCACCACTCCACAAAGACGTTTCACCTCCTGGTGCCGAAGAAAACCTAGGGGAGGTGGTGCCCGATTTTTTTTCCTCATTTTCATGGGGATTTCGCTGAGCGAGGGGGAGGGGTATTATTTTCGCTTTTGTTTCCATATCTTTTTCGTTAATTTATTTTTAAAAAACGCTGTTATTTTTGTTAATTTCCTCATAATTGTGGAGCAAGTGTACAGATGACATAATTAAGGAACTGAAATCCAGTTTACCTTGCATTGGCTCTGCCTCACAGAGTACTGCCAGTTTGCAAAACAATACGACGAAAAAGCAGCTATTTTTCCTAAAAAAAAAGACCACCATATGATAGATACAAAATCACATGTTTTTTGTTGCCTTTTGCTCATACGAAAAAAAAAGAGAAAACACTTGTAGAAGTGTACGTATAACACGTTCAAACACAAAGCATACGCGTGACTGTTCACACCAGGTATTGAAACCTGGCGTGCAGAGAAAAAAAGTACCACGACAAGGGAATAAAGTTTAAAATAAGGTGACCTGCTCAAGTAATGCCACGATTGGGACACACGCATAAACAGACAGACTGATATCCATGCACAGTGATTCGATCTGTCAGCTGTATAAATCCATGGAGCCCATCGGCCCATGGGTGTCACTCAAAGCTTGACGAAAAGCTCCCAGCACGGCAATGGCCGAGCATGGCGCGGCACAGCCGCCGCAAAGTGGCAAGAACAGTAGCGAGCCAGCGGAGTACCAGCTGAAGAAGTACCTGCTGCTCCTGGCCACCCTGGTGGCGACGGTGACCTACGCGGCGGGGCTCAACCCGCCGGGGGGTTCCTGGCTTGAGGACACGCCGGCCAAAGGGCAGCTCGCCGGCGACTCCATCCTCCGGGAGACCAACTACATCCGCTACATCGTCTTCTACTGCTTCAACGCCATCTCCTTCGCCGCGTCGGTCGTCGTCAGCCTCCTCCTCCTCCTCCTGCACCGGGACGACCAGGGCAGCTGGCTGCTCAAGCTCACGCGGGCGGTGATGGTGGTCGACCTGCTCGGCCTCATGGGGGCCTACGCCGCCGGAGGCAGCCAGGACAAGTTCACCACCATTTGCGCCGCCGTGCTGGTCGGAGGCACTTTTGCCGGCGTGGTCTTCGCCGTCCCCAAATTGTTCACTAGACAAGAGAGGGGAGAGTTGGTCGACAATGACCTCGAGAAGCACGAGATCGTGATGGTGCTCGCCATCTTCGTGGCGACCATCGCCTACGTGGCCGGGCTGAACCCGCCCGGTGGCTTCTGGCGGGGCACCGAGGCCGCCGGCGAACCGATGCTGCAGGGCCTCCACCCCATTCGCTACAAGTTCTTCTTCTTCAGCAACACCACAGCCTTCATCACGTCCCTGCTGGCCATCACCGTCACCGTGCACTGCGAGAAGTTCCACCTCAAGGATATCGAGGTTCCGCTCTATGGGCTCATCATCACGGCCATCTTGGGCCTTGGGGGCGCCTACGCCACCGGGAGCTGCAGGGACAGCAGGCACACCATCTATGTCCTCGCCCTAATCGTCCCAGTTCTTGTCTGCATCTTCCTCCAGCGAGTTCTTGCCATCAACTTCGGTTGCATTCTTATCAGGTATTATTGATCTTTATCATTGCCAACCGTACTCACTCTATATTAATTCTTTATACTAGGTTGAAGTTAACTTCTTACCCTTTAACAAGAATTAGCTTAAGAATCTGTAGATTATTACTAGCTAACCATGAAGAATCTTAGGAGACATAAAGTATTGAAAGTCCATGGATATATTTAATATATCTACAACTAATTAGTTCTCTCTCTGTTAAATTTTCAATCTAGATTTGGGCATAAATTTTGGTTTTAGTTCCTTCAAATTTTTGGTCAGCATGCTCTAAGCTGAACAGTAAATTGCATCATACATTTTATTCCAAACTCTCCTGTTGTATTCTATTAAAAATGTGATTCTAGGTCCTGTACTATACACTTTAAGTTACTATACAATGGCGTGAATAGTCATTTCAGCATGCACTTCGGCGATCAAGCTTTTGAATTTCCTCTATTAAATAAGTATATGTGTAGTAGTTTTTCATAAAATAGAGTGCCTACAACCAAACTAACAATGTAAATGTGTTGTGGTGTCTTAGTCAAAATGCATAAATTTATCTAACTTAAAAACTTACATAATTTATTGTCATGGGGTACTAATACAATTTTGTGTCATTAGTACGTGATTTGTTAAATAAACATTTTTTGAGATTGTTAAGATATAAAAAATATATTTATCTCTCATGCTTGCATGTATACTTGGTCTACATGGAAGCACACATCATGTATGTTTAGTTTGAGTTAGCTTTTTGTATAATAATAGTGATATAAGTGGGGAATTTAGAAATAGACATAGGCCTCCATTATGGTTATTTACTTTTTTCGTAATGACACATGTTGGTAATTTAGATGTAGATTTAAAGGAATATTTAAGTTTTTTTATGAGACTTAATTTTAGAATTTTTTAAATAAATATGAGACCCATGTCAAATTGTCTATATTTGCACTCTCTCATTCTTTTTCACATTATAACGAAGTATTCATACAAATACTTGTTGTCTGTAATCGGTTGCACAACATATATAGTTTAGTTACTAATTACCTTGCATGATTTTTTTATCTCCATTAGTTAATGGTTTTCCTCCTTTGCGTCATACCCCCATATGTTGTTTGACGTATATTTAGTTGAAACCTTAGCTTAAGTTATGTGTTCAACATAAAAATCGATATGCCAATTGCTTCTGGCATACATGTGTGATGTGTACACACTGCATGCTCACATATATCATGTATGCATAACATAAGTTATTTTTTTGTATATCAACAATGGTAGAAGTGGGTGATTTAGAAGTATATATAGAGTACATTGGAGATTTTTCAATAATGACATGTCAGTAATTTAGATGTAGATTTAGAGTTTTTGTATGTTATATTCATTAAATGGCGGATGTAGTATATGCAAATTTAGATGGTTTTAGGAGGCTAATTTAGATGCAAATTCTAGGCATCTTTATGCTATTTTTAATAATAGTGCATATGGGTAAATTTATATGTACACTTAGATGGTTTTTGATTTAGATTGTTTTCCTAATGAGATGGTTAATTTAGATGAAATTAGGTGTTACGCTAGATTATTTGTCATAATGATCGAGGCAGGTAATAACTTAGATTTAGGACAGGGGTTACTTTAGGCTTATTTTTATAATAGCAAAGGTGGGTAATTTGGATGGAGACTGGGTTCCTTTTATTATTTTTTATAATGGTAGATGTGGGTAATTTATACATAGATTTAGAGGGGTGTTAATTTGTGCTATTTTCATAATGGCAGTGGTGTGTTACTTTTCAAAAAATAGAATAGATCCAATGACTATTATTGGTAATGATAATTAGAGTTTACTGAAATTGATTATTAGATAATAATTTCTATGAGTTATCTTTCCTCTAACACGTCTTAAGAGGATCAATGTGGATGCTCAGACTCTAATAACAAGAACATTTCCATGCTGTCTAGGCCGCTATTGAAATGTTACAACCAAGCAGTCTAGCTACATATATAATTCTACGTGAGCATTGAGTCTTGACACTTGACAAGAACTTCATTATCACCAAACGAAAAGCATTCTTTCATATCGCAATTTAATTATCTCTTTGTGCAATTTAGGACTAGCAAAAAAAAGCGCGATGATCTTCTGGACAAGACTCGTGAATTCATCCAGTTGCTTGCCACTCTTGCGGCGACCGTTGCTTACCAAGCTGGAGTAGATCCACCGGGTGGCGTCTGGGCAGACAGTGGGGAGGGCCATACTGTAGGAGACCCAATACTCCTGACAACACACCCTCGGCGTTACAGGGTCTTCTTCTACTTCAACTCGGCCGCTTTCGCGGCCTCCCTGGTCATCATGGTGATGTTGCAGAACGAACGACTCCTGATAGCCCATGCGCTGGAGGCAACCCTTATACTGGATCTGTTCTGCCTCATAGGCGCATACGCTGCCGGAAGTTGCAGGGACACAGGCACCTCCGTCTACACTCTTGCCTTGGCTGGTGGCGTCCTCGTCTACGTGGTGATCCACATCGTCTTCTTCACACTAGACCTCAGTAAGAAGCCTGAGAGAAGTGAGTTGGAGAAGAAGCATGAACAAGACAAGCTGGAGAAGAAGCGTGAGGTGCTGCTGCTTCTTGCAATCTTGGCTGCAACGCTCACCTACCAAGCCGGCTTGACCCCGCCGGGCGGCTTATGGGAGAACGATAGGTTTGGGCACCGAGCCGGCTTCCCGGTCCTCCAAGACAAGTACCCTCGCCGTTACAAGGCCTTCTTCTACTGCAATGCAGCAAGCTTCATGGCATCCGTGGCTCTCATCGTCCTCCTCCTGAACCCTACTCTGTATGGACCAGGCATAAGGTGCTATGCACTCTTCGTCTGCATGGTAGCGGGCATGTTCGGCCTCATCGGTGCCTACGCTGCTGGGAGCTCCCTACATCTGGGAACCTCCATCGTTGACTTAGCATTGGTTCTTGCAGTTTTTTCGTTTGTAGCCTATGTGGTAATCATCCGCCATAGCCAGAAGAACAAAGCAGCTGGGACTGGGAGCCAAAGCCAAGCTGAGCCTTCGAAACCCAGTGGTGCAGCAAGTAATGATCAGCATGGTGAGGCTTCAAAGCAGGAGCAGAAGATGATGGCCAAGTACCTGATGCTGGTAGGAATACTGGCAGCGAGCGTGACTTACCTGACAGGCCTAAAACCACCTGGTGGCCTGTGGAGGGAAGACGACGGCAATGGCCACTCCGCAGGCAACCCGGTGCTCTACAACATTGACAAGCATCGGTACAACGCTTTCTTCTACAGCAACTCCACTTCCTTCATGGCTTCCATCACCGTCATCGCCTTGCTCCTTTCACGGATGATACTGTTCGACAGCAAGAAGCCTCTTTGGCCAATGCATACAGCCATGTTGCTGGACATGCTTGCCCTCCTGGGAGCCTATGCGGCAGGCAGCGCTCGGGACTGGTGCACATCCAAGGATGTCATCCTGCTGCTCTTCCCTATTCTGGGCTTCGTCGCGCTTCTCTTCTTCTGGAAGAAACAAGGTGATAGGGCTACCATCCCCCAGAATATTGCTAATAACACCACTAATCACAGTTTAGATGCTTAAAAGTGATCCGGTTTCGGATGATTCATGTGTTGATCCTATAATGACGAGTATGTCACTTATTTTAAAGAATAGTCACCACTCTGCTACATAAATAAAAGTTGTGACATTGTCTTTTGTTTGATTTAAGGTTTTTTGGAGTTGTTTGTTCCCATGTGTGTATTCTCTGTTTTTGTGTAAACCAGCATAATTGCCCACGCAGCATATGTCTATATGGTAATTTTCTTAGAGAACGTATCTGATGCAAATCATCTACCCGTGCAACCTTGGAAACTATGAATCAAGGTAACAGGATGCTAATCCAATGAATAAAGTTAGTGGTGGGATTATTTTACAGTTAAGCCCCCTCCACCTGCTGGTCACTTTTGTGAATCCCCCCTACCCCTTCGCCTGTAACCTGTCCTGCCCATCGCGAGTAGGCCGCCACCGCCCGTGCGCCCCGGCGCTCCGCGCGGCCCGCGTGCCTTCTGGATATCTCGATTCTGCTCTCCTCTGTGCTGTGCTCACTTCCAGCCAGCGTGTGTGGTTGGCGCCGTTGTCCGGTGATTGAGCATGTCGGCGCTGGGGTGAAGGGAAGGGGATTAACGTTGTCGATGAAGGTCGCCGGAGCAGGTGATTTCATTTCCGTTCCCTGAGAACGGTGCTTGTCTGATTTTCAAGTTATTGTACCTTCCATTTCACAATTCCACCTCAATTCTTCACGGGGAGGCTTAAACATGGCGCCATGGCGACGGGCGGCGGCGAGCTTGATCCGTACGTCATCCACAGCATGGCCTGGGCAGAGGCAGCACCGGCAAGCGGGCGGGATGGCGGGAGATTCGGAGGAAATCGACAGAGTGGGCCGGCGGAGCGCCAGGGGCGCACGGGCAGAGGCAGCCTACTCGCGATGGAAACCACGATTCGGGGTGGCGGCGGCCTACTCGCGATGGGCAGGACGGGTTATAGGCGAAGAGGTAGGGATTCGCAAAAGTGGCCAGCAGTGGGGGCTTAACTGCAAAATAATCCCACCACTAACCCTATCCATTGGATTAGCATCATATGGCCTTGATTCATAGTTTCCAAGGTTGCATGAGGTAGATGGTTTGCACCAGATACGTTGCCATTTTCTTAGGTTTTGCGAATATGTAGTTCGTCGATTATCCCTCTTCCCTCTCAGCACTGATTTGATCACTGCTGATCTGAATCTCCACTAGTTAATGAAAAAGGAATGATATATGGTTGGATGTACCTGTGTAGAGAAAATAGTGGTACTAAAAAGACCGCTACGCCAAAAAAAATGTTAAACAAAGTTAAAGATAAGCTATAAATATGCAAATCTTAAACGGTAAGACGCACCGGCAAAAAAAGAATAAAAATGTATTTTATGATGTTGCATGTCAAAGGAAATTCTTTAGGAATTATTAATAGAAAAATCCTAAAAATGGAAGTGAACACTTCTTTTTTGAATATAAAAATAGTGGTGCACCAGCAGCACTGTACGTTTTTCAAAAAAAAAACGTTCACAATAACGGCCGGAACATGACCGGCGCACCGTGCTGAGGGTGGAGTATCATGAGCACCCTCGGCGCGTGCACGTACGCCGGCGACAGCCGGAGCTCGAACCGCAGCAGCACGACGGCCAGCGCCACCTTGGCCTCCATCAGCGCCAGGTTCTGGCCGATGCACGCCCGCGCGCCGCCGCCAAACGGCATGAACGCCGCCCCCGGTTCGCCTTCTTGGCCCTCGTCCGCGAAGCGTGCGGGGTTGAACTCCGTGGCGTCGCCGCCCCACGCCTCGGCGTCGTGGTGCGCGGCCATGATCGGGATCATGATCTACATGCCCGCCGCCCAGCTCCACGTCCTGCTTCGCCTTCCGGATCATCGCCACCGCCGGCGGGTACAGCCTCAGCGTCTCGTTCACGATCATCCCCACCTGCAAATTAAACGCCGTCGCGCATTGTTGTCGATCAGCAAAGATATCGATCCATCGTTTTATTACCGTAATGACACATGACAGTGCGTTCGAATTCGTACGGTCTTGAGCTTGGTGATGTGATCCTTGGTAGGGAGGCTCCGGCGGCCGCGGACGACGACGACCTCCCGGCGAGCGCGGTCCTGCCACTCCGGATGCATGGCGAGGGCGACGGTGGCCCAGGTGAGGAGGCTGGTCATCGTCTCCTTCCCGGCGAAGAAGAGGTTCTCGGTCTCCTCGACGATCTCCAGCGTCCGCCGCGCCTCCTCGCCGGCAGCACGAGCTCCTCCAGCGTCCGCCTCGCCGACGAGCGGCACGAGGAGGTTGGTGTTCTCCGCGTGGAAGGCGGGGGCGAGGATCGCACGGCGGCGCGCCCCACTCGCCGCCGTGGAGGTTGCTGAGGCCGAGGCCCTCGAACTGGCGGATGAGCGGGTGGGCCTCGTACCTGTCGAAAGCGCGCGAGAGAAGCACCACCTCCCGGATCAGCTCCGGCTCGCTGACGATCAGCCGCGGCGTGCTCCCAAACCAAACAAGGTGCATCGGACCTGCTTGCAGGCATGAACATGAACCCGCGTGCCACAATCCACAACACACAATTTAGCACAATAACAAGATAATTCCGTAACTGACCAAGAACAAGATTCGCAATATCATGCCCTGTAGTATGCAGTTAGGATTGTACATATATTATTAGTTTGGTTTGTCCGATAGAACAATGGCAATCGAGGTAGATAATTGATGAATAAGTTTTGGTCAATCTGTTCCGAACCAAATCAAAGGTGAGGTAGCGAGAGGAACACACAGAAGATGGAAAAGGGATCGTGAAAGATCGGTGGTGCTATACCTCTCTTGACTTGATCAATGAATTCGGATGTTGTTATTACCGTACCGTGTTGCTTCCCCCAATGGTGGTAGAAGGCGAGCGCCCTGGGGAGCACGTCGTGCGGCGCGCCACCACAGCGCCTCCGCCACCCGCGCCGCCGCCGCGGCGAGGACGAGCCCTTGCCACAACCACATGACGGAGACGGAGGCTTGTAGTACGTGGGAGTGCTCTGAGCGGGCCTCCGGTAAGGTAATAAGGGCAGTACGTCTCCAGGCTCGTATATACTCATTCTGTTTTCTGTTTTTATTTGTAAAACGCACATGCATATTAAGATTCAAATTTTACAATCTTTAACCAATAATTTAATTATCAATATTTTATTTTTATAATGTAAACTTTATATACAGGTACGGCTCTGACCTCAGGGCAGCTAGAATTCTATGTGTACAGGTACATGTGTATACCTGCATTTGACCTCGGCACTCACGCCTGCCGGTCTGCACCGCATCTGATTCTTGTCCACGATTCCGCAAAATCGAAACTTGATTAGCAAATCAATCCAATTAACGAGTTCATCTTCATCCTACTCTGCTCCGGTGAGTGAATCTTTACTTACTTCCTTAACAGTAAGCACCCTAACAGGTTATTGACTTCCTATCTAGATTTCATGAGTTTCAATCTTCTGTTTCTAATGTTTAATGTCCTTTGCAATTTAGGTGCTAGAATCATATAATGTTACCTAAGAAATATTTGTCGGATTTTCAGAAAAAGGAAAAAATAAGTTTGTAGTATTGATATGGTTTTTCAAAAGTACAGGTTATTAGTAATACTATTTTCTTTTTTAAGTTAAAAATGAAAAAGAAATATTTAGATCAAAGGGCTCATAGTTTTTAGTCTGCTCAAGGGCCCTCAAAATCGTAGAGCCGGCCCTGTTTATATGATTAGATTCGTAATCTAATATACTCTACAATGATCATAAGTTTATAACCATAAATAATACTCCCTCCGTCCCAAAAAGAATAACTTCCTCGGATTTTTCAGATAGATTAGGGGTGAATGAAAAAGACGCATGTATCCTTAGTTGGTTCAGTTTGCATATAGAAAATGGAGAAAATATGTTTCAATTTGATCATGCATGCACGAAATCAACGCGTCAAATTATGCATGCATAAGATTTAAATCCGAGAACGTCATTCTTTTTTGATAAATTTTGAATGCCAAAACATCATTCTTTTTGGAGCGGACAGAGTATAATATAAGTTTAATGAATGGTCAAAATGTAAGTTGGAAGATCATGCCAAGTCATACCATGCCTTATAAATATAAACGGAGGGAGTAGCTGCTTGGGGAGATCGTGAGTTTTAATTTTCCTATTTGATTTGAATATATCTTTTCACACTATACTCTCAGCGCGTTGTTATATCGCGCATATTAATTAGATATTTATATCTGTGCAACATTGGATTATTTGATGACGTGAAAAATGGAGAGAATGTTCATAACTTGTGTGTACGCGGAATCCTAGATTCAAAAACCGTTTAGCTCCATCCATCAATACAAGGTATCACTTGATTCAAAAAGTTAAACTACAACATTTTCGAACAAGTAGTCGAACTTGTATATGTTTAGCATATAAAGTGGCATCAACTGATTCATGTTTTCAAATGAATTATATTTTAGAAAAGGTTACAATTTTATATCAATCAGTAATATATTGTTAAAATTTTAAAATAATACTTTTAATGGATCCGCTAAAAATTATGTTGAACACTAATGGGCCGAGGTATATTATATTATATAATAAAGAATTTGTTTGCAAAACACAAAATGGTAGATAGATATATTTTTCATGCACTGATATATTTCGTAGCATGGTAGCACTAGGGTCGCCTGTTGGGAGCCCTAGATATATTTTTCAAATTCAAACAAGGCATGCATAGCTTCTGTCGGATTTAATGACCGGCGGTACACCAAGAAGTTACCCAAGTGGTAGATTTGTAGGCGGAGGAGATTGTAAAACCAAGAACTCGAATGGTAACACAGGGACGTAAGGCTTAGATAGGTACGGGTCTCTGGAGAGTAATACCCTATGTTCTGTTTTCTAGTAGATTGTATTGCTGGTCATAGATGTGAAGA
Organism: Setaria italica; assembly: GCF_000263155.2. NCBI lineage: Eukaryota > Viridiplantae > Streptophyta > Magnoliopsida > Poales > Poaceae > Setaria > Setaria italica. The sequence continues at coordinate 35,350,969 of NC_028457.1, read as the reverse complement.
GTTAACGTGCCCTCGTGGGGCGCCCTTGGCAGCCTTATATAGGTTGACGATCTAGAGTTATAACTTGGATAGGATCTAGTCCTAGTCAGTTGTTGCAAGAAAATCAATCTGAGTCGGTTTACAACAAGTATCCCGTGATATCCGGGTTGAATCAGATCACCCAGCCTCCAAACTTATACTTCACGGAACTTCACGCCTTGCCCCGCACGCCATGGTCGGTTGGGGCCCACTTGTTAGGCCGGCCAGTATCCTAGTCGGTGGGGACCCGTGAGTACCCTTATCCCTCGAGCCCCCGAGCAATGTGGAGTCGAACAGGAGCCTAACGAATGCACAACGAAACTTGTAATGTATTCGACTGAAGTTGTGGTTGCGTCGTTACATAACGACGGAGAGGTTGCGCATTGCTCAAGAAAGAAGAAAAAATTGTATTCTGAGCAAGCGTATTGCAAAATGCGAGTGGCGCAAGCGTCTGCTGAGCTAAAGGATGTTGGGCATCCCACAGATTGAAAGGAAGCACATGGAAGGCATCGCAAGATGCACTCCATATGGAGTAGCCCCTGAGCCTTGAAGCGATTAAAGTAATCGGTCCAAGGGTCAAGAATTCTTGTAGATCATGCAATTGTTGTATCGTTAATGACCAAAATGAGGCGCCCAGCCCCCGATCGCGAGGATTGGTGGAGTCAAGAAGGCATGCTGACTAGAATTAGGCATCCAGCCCCGAGCGCGATGACTGGTAGAGCCATGGAGCCACTCCGATCAGAAATAAGCGTCTAGCCCCTGAGCACGAGGACTGGTAGGGCCACGGAGGCACGCCGACCTAAAATAGGCACCCAACCCCCAAGCACGAGGGCTGGTGGAGCCACGGAGGCACGTTGAGTCGTATATGGCGCCCAACCCCTAAGCCTAGGAGCCAGATGATCCGCAGAAGCACACCAAGTCACCTCCCGCACCTAGCCCCTGAGCCTGGGAGGTCGGCCGGGTGATAGGAGGCATGCCGAGTCATCTATGGCGCCCAACCCCCGAGCCTGGAGCCGGCCGAGCCATGGAAGCACACCAAGTCACCACCCACCCAACCTAGGTCGGCCAAGCAGTGGGAGACATGTCGAGTCATCTGTGGCGCCTAGCCTCTGAGCCTGGGAGCCAGCCGAGCCACGGAAGCACGCCGAGACGCCACCCGCCCACCCTAGGTTGGCCAAGCAGCGGGAGGCACGCCGAGTAGTTTCGGAGCTATAAAAGGATAATGCAAACATTATGTAGCATAATGCAAAGCATTTAATAATTGAATAACTCAGAGTTTTATTCAGCGTAGAAGTAAATTATTGCGCATCCTGTTCTTGTAGGCCATGTAATTTTCCTGAGTAGTTAGCCTATTATGTTTAAGCACCTGGCCCAGCCGGGGTGTTGCCGAGAGCGGGCTTGAGCGTGCTTAGCTGGAAGCGACACATGAGGGCCGGGCTTCACGGATTAAGGCGTGTGCTACCCGAGTACTTTAGCAAACGTTAAGAGAGACGGACAAGCTGCTAAGCAATCGGAACTGTGCGGAAAAGCGAGAACTTGCACTGGGCACTCGTAGGTCGCAACCTCGACTGCCCGTGTAGTGGATGGACCAAGCTGTATAAGCAGTCGGGGTGCGACCAAGGTGGTCGACGAAAGTCGCATAGACATATAGAAGAATCGAGGCATGTGGAGATATACAGGAGCTGTAAACTGTTTAATTGAAAATAAGACTTAGCTTGATTCATGGCCGAGTTGGAGAGTCAGCGTCATGCCCGAGCGGGCAGCCGTCGGTGAACAGTTGTTGATAAAGCTAATGTCAAGTTAAAGTGGTCGGCGGTGCTAGCTGCAGGGGCAGCGGTGGGTGACGTTGTAGTTGCGGCCATCTTGTCGAGGCTGCGCCGAGCGTGGTGGACATGCATGAACTCCGGTCCACACAATCTGTCGTCGGTGCTCGGCAAGTTGGCCATATGGAGGATCAGGCATGCATCACGTTAGATAATGGATTAGAATAAATCTTGTTGACCAAACAATGGCAGCAACGATTATTAATTCCTTTCTCCATGTTACAGAGCATGGGTAGCAGCTTGATGTCGAGGCTTGTCCCGATCTTCGGTAGTGGTGCAGCCTTGTGCGTCCTGGCCTGAGAGTCAGAGGAGATGGATTGGAACAATCGAGGGCACCAGCGCTCGGCGGCATGTCTCTGCCATGCATCTGACACCCAACTGACCAGGTTAGGCTGCATCTTGGCTGATGCCTTTTGCTGTGTGCCAAGTCGCGGTTTGACCAATAGACAGCAGCTCAGGATCCGCCTCGGAGGTGAGTCGGCATACAGAAGAACATCGAAGAACAATGACTTCCAAGCATGTTGGATCAAATCACCGGAGACGACGTAGATGTTGATGAACGCAGAAGCTGACCCCGCGATTAGATCGGAGGGTATGGGAGGGTGGGCAAGCATGAGGAAGTCCTTCATGCTCTTAGGGAAGATGATGCCGGAACGAGATGCCATCAAGTTCACTGGGGAGGATCTCACAATCACCCCTACCTAGCACGCCAATTGTCGGATTTAGTGACCAACAGTCCACAAAGAGGTTACCCAAGTGGTAAATTTGTAGGCGAAGAAGATCGTAAGACCAAGAACTCGAATGGTAACACAGGGATACAAGGTTTAGACATGTTCAAGCCTCCAGAGAGTAATACAATACGTCTTTGTGTTCTAGTGGATTATATTGTTGATCACAAGTGCGAAGAGTTAACGTGCCCCCGTGGGATGCCCCTAGCTGCATTATATAGGCTGACGATATAGGGTTACAAGTCGGATAGGATCTAATCCTAGTCGCTTGTTACAAGAAAATCAATTTGACTCGGTTTACCATAAGTATCCCGTGATATCCGAGCTGAATCGGTTTGCCCGGCCTCCAAACTCGTACTTCACGGAACTTCATGCCTTGCCTCGCATGCCATGGTCGGTCGGGGCCTACTTATCAAGCCGGTCAGTATCCTTGTCGTTGGGGACCCGTGGGTACCTTTATCCCTCAACTTTCTTTTTGTTCATTTTGTCATGTTCCTAGTTCCTTGCCGCCGCAACACCCATCACATGTTCCCTACCCAGATCTTTACTTCTAATCTGCAGACAATATATCCAATGAATAAATTTATACAAAAAAAATTATAGGAAAAAACATATATTTGTGTATTAAATATGTATCACACAATTTATATGGAAACAAAATTTATATAAACAAATTTCTAAAACAAGGAATAGAACAAAATGCTTTAGAAACAAAGATTCAAAGAAAGTTTTCCATAAAATATGTTGAAAGTTGAATACAAAAAGCTGAAGCACAAAATATTGTTAAAAATGACAAACATTAATTTTGAAAATGAAATATAAAAAATATTTAAAAAATGTTTCTATAAAGGTTGTGCCAAGAAATCTATGTAGTTAATTTTTTACAAAAAATTGTGCACACCAGTTTGTACACTATGTTGAAAAAAGTAACATGTATAAATTTAATTTGTACATGAACAACAAATTTGTGTAACATGTATAGATGTAAACAACAGATAATTCAAAAAACAGGAAATATGAAGGAAAAAAAGAACTTCACACACTCCGTGGGTCGGACACTTGGACGTGCCACGCTCTGGTGTCTCCTCCGCAGATTAGCATTGCGCTGCACTTCAACGCTCACCACACTTTCAGCCACTATGTTCTAATAAAAGCGAATCTGAAGTGTGAAGATGAAGCCCACAAGAATTGGGTGTCGCATTGGAGCTTGGCATGACATTGCAACAGAAAGGAGATCTAATGGTTGGCACGCGGGCCCCCCCCCCCCCCCCCCCCCAATGCACATAAAATGTTTGACCTTTTTCATGAAGATTTGCAAAAGAAAATCCTGACCTTTGAGTTACATTCTAATAATTTTTAAAGTTATGTTACTTTTTTCTTTTAAGTTTTTTGAATTTTTTATAACTTATTCATATAAATTATTTGTACAACATGTTAAGAAAATGCGATTTGAGTAAAGGTTCTCTATAAATTATTCAAATAACTTTTTATGGAAAGGTAATTTGATTAACTTCTATGAAATTCTATTTAACTAACTTTTTTGGAGAAGTTTGTTTGCAGTTGTTTCAAAACTTGGATTTATGAAGGTACTAACTTTTTTGGGTAAAAAAAAACCTTATGATCTTAACAATGTTGAAGGTCTAGTCCACATGGTTTGGACCGTTGTCCTGATCTTTTCAATCATCTGATTGATAGCCCGGTGTCATTTGACGTTGCGGGGCTACCATCGCTAGTTGCTGCTGTAGCTGTGTGTAATCCATGATCCTCTTCAATCTTTCATTGCCTGTCAGAGCCGAGCTAGTGGCATCCGTGTCAGCAAAGGCCCCCCATCATGTTGTGTTAGGTGATAATCACTGTCATTCTCATCAGCTAATGGACAAATCGAAAGGTACACCATCAGTACATCACTACCCCCCTGGCTATCACCGAATCCCACTGGCTTTGCACGCTTGTCCTCGTCCTCTTTCATAGGATCATGCTCGTATTCTTCCTTGGCAAAGTGAAAACGCTTTGATTCCCTTTTGCCAGATGCTTTCATTTTATTGCACAATAAGCTTAAATTCCACAGCTTGCAAGGTGACCCTCACTGGAATAGGTTCAGTGAGAGTGTGAGACAGTGAACTAGCCACTATCCGTTGCACTTCGTCGTCCCCTTGGTCCGATCCTCACCGGCGACAAGCCAAGAAACCAATCCATGGGCTCCACGGAGCAGCACCATGGCGCCGCCGATGCCTGCGTCGCTGCGCCGCTACTCCCCTCGCCAGCGCCGGAGCCGCCACGCCGTAACATGTTCGCCTTCGTCTGCGCCACGCTCGCCTCCATGACAACCATCCTCATGGGCTACAACCTCGCGCTGATGAGCGGTGCGGAGCTGTTCATGCGGGAGGACCTGGGGCTCAGCGACGAGCAGGTCGAGGTGCTGTCGGGGTCCATGAACCTGTTCATGCTGGCGTCCATCCTCGCCGCCGGCTGGGCGGCGGACGCCATCGGCCGCCGGGGCACCATCGTGCTCGCCAACGCCTTCCTCATGGCCGGCGCGCTCGCCATGTCGCTGGGCGGCAGCTACGGGGCGCTCCTGGCCGCGCGCTTCGTCACCAGCGTCGGCGTCGGGTTCGCCGTCGTCGTGGCCCCGGTCTACGCCGCCGAGATCGCGCCGGCCTCGTCGCGGGGGCTCCTCTCGTCCCTCGTCGACATCTTTATCACCGGCGGGATCCTCCTCAGCTACATCTCCAACTACGCCCTCGCCGGCCTGCCGCTGCGCCTCGGCTGGCGCGTCATGTTCGCCCTCGGCGTCCCGCCGCCGCTGCTCCTCGCCGCCGGCGTGCTCGCCATGCCGGAGTCGCCCCGGTGGCTCGCCTTGCGCGGGCGCGACGGGGAGGCGCGCGCCGTGCTCGAGCGCACCTCCGACACGCCCGCCGAGGCCGGCGACCGGCTCGAGGAGATCCGGCAGGCCGTCGCTGCGGAGGTCGGCGGCGCGGGGGTCTGGCGGGAGCTGTTCGTCACGCCGTCGCCGGTGGTGCGGCGGATCCTCACCAACGTCCTCGTGCTCTACTCCTTCCAGCAGGCCTCCGGCATCGACGCCATCGTGCTCTACAGCCCGCTGGTGTTCAAGGCGGCGGGCATCTCGTCGAACAGCACCGTCCTCGCCGCCACCGTCGCCGTCGGGGTCGTCAAGACGCTGTCCATCTTCGTGGCCACCTTCCTCTCCGACCGCCTAGGCCGCCGGCCGCTCCTCCTCGCCAGCGCCGCCGGCATGGCTGCCTCGCTCACCGCGCTCGGGATCACGCTGCTGTGCGCCGGCGTGGCGACAACGACCGCCGGCGCGGCGGCGTGCGTGGCGTCGGTGGTAGCCTTCGTCACGGCATTCTCGATCGGCATGGGGCCGCTGGCGCCGACCTACGGCGCCGAGATCCTTCCGCTGCGGCTGCGCGCGCAGGGCATGAGCCTCGGCATCGCGGCGAACCGGCTCACGTGCGGCATCCTGAGCATGACCTTCATCTCCCTCGCCAACACCATCACCATGCCCGGGTGCTTCTTCCTGTACGCCAGCACGGCGGTGGCGGCGTGGGTGTTCGTCTACGTGCGGCTGCCGGAAACGAAAGGCCGGAACTTGGAGGACATAGGCGTGCTCTTTGCCAAGTGATCATGAACTGGAGTCAGGAGTTTAATAGGCGTGCTGGGCTTAGGGTTTACATGGCTGTGAAATAGAAAAAAAAAGTGTCAAGAACAGAAACCAGTTATGTTTTCTGCCTCACTCCATAAATTCCATGAAATATAATGTTGCTGGTGGCCATCTTAAAATTTTCGTGTCGTTCATAACCCAAGCAATAGGCTACCAATCATTGGCAAGTTTTGCCAAAGATACTAATGATTGTGACTGTTTTCTTCCTTTTGCCAAAGATGACATTCGCCACGAGGAAGACGCTGGGGCGAGGAAGAGCGCTCGTGCCGCGGCGGCCCAGCAGGTCGATCGGCCGCCCATCCGGCGGCGTGGATTGACGCCAACATAAACGCGTTCATGGAGCCCCCGAGTACCTTGGTTTGCTCGCCCGTGCAACTCCTCCCTGATGCGAGGAAAATGTAGTAACTTCAGTTTCATTAAATAGAAAAATTAACTGCCGCTATCTGTGAATTACAAATCATACAATTTTCAAAGCTAGATTTTGGCAATAAAATGCACCGCTAGCCAGGGCAGATGCAGACCAAATTGCCTAGGGGTGGGTAGAATTTCCCGCACTTGAACCCGAACCTAAATTACTCGAACCCGATCCTGAAATACCCGAACCCGATATATTCCTAATCACTATTTCGGGTACGAAGTTGAGAAACCCAAATTTAATTCGGGAAATTCGGGTATTCAACTCCAGTACCCGAATTCCTAATTTACCTGATCTATGCTAAAAGCCATTGGATTATGCACTAGTAGATTGTAAATGTAGCGAAATTTACTAGTTTGATTCATCGATTTACTTGTTGTTCGGTGTGTACTTGATATGTGATATGTTGAAATGTGTTTTTTTTCTTCCCATGTAATATCAAAGTTGTGACCATTGCATAGTGGCGGTTGGGGAACAAACGTATACAATTTATTGGATAATTTGGGAAAACCCGAACACGAACCTGATTTTTTTGGGTACCCAGAAATTCAGGTATTCTCTTTTTTGGGTGAAGTTCATATAGCTATTTTGAAAATCCGAATTTACAAATACCCAAATTTTCAGGATTATCCGAATGCCCACCCCTAATTAATTGCCAATGGGAATTAGGAATCTAACAAGGAGATGCGGGCTTTGTGGGCCGGATATGACCAAAATGCTATTTCATTTCTCCTCCTTGAAGCCCGAGAACGCCCCAACTTGAGCCCACAGTTCCAACCTTTGTCTGCTCATCCGTGAGCTGCCAGCCAGTTGGGTGAGGGGCCTACCGCTGGATCCGCCCACTGCTGCTAGCCAACCCAATTCGAATTGTTGTGTTGTGCGCATGATGTGGTCCACCGAGGTCCACCATGTTACAACAAATTTTCCTTTTTTTTTTAATGTTGTACTCGCTCCGTTCTCGTTTCGGCTAGAATTCGGTCTTAGTTCCTAATTTGGGAGTGTCAAAGTTGGTATTTTGTCATAAATACGCAACTGTAGCATTTCGTTTGTATTTGTGAATTATTGTCCAAACATTGACTAATTAGGCTCAAAAGATTCGTCTCGCAAAGTATAACAAAATTGTGCAATTAGTTTTTAATTTTGTCTACATTTAGTACTCCATGCATGTACCGCAAGTTTGATGTGACGGGGAATCTTCTTTTTACGTAGTACCAAAGTTGGGAGTTTGGAGATAACTAAACAAGGCATAGATACTCCTGCAATAATAACGCTTACTTGGACGAGACAGGGCGGGTGAGTGGCCACGTGGCAGCCTGCTTGTGGTGGAAACAGAGATACAAGCCGTTCGAATTTAGAATGCGTGGGGGCCTGCACAATGGCTGCAATAATATTGCTCGGAAAGACAGTGACAGGGAACAGCTACTTGTGTTTGAATTTTTTTTTTCTAAAGGAACATGTAATTTTGAGAGCGTGGTGTGGTTACTTTTAAATTCATTTCATTAGCGGAACCAATAAAATTCCATATTGCTAATACCTCCTGCGGCTGCCGCAACGTAGGATCCGTTCATTGGAAGTTTGAAACCGAGGAAGATTCAGCTTTGGCATCTTCCCAATAAGGGTTTTTCTATTTTGGTTTGTCTTTCCCTAGCGAAATTTACAAAATTCGTGATTTTTGCTGAAAAATTCATTCGAAATTTATCAAAAGCATTGAAAATTTGAAATCTTGGATAGCTTCAATAAAATATTGTTCGGTTCCCATTGCTCCGGACCATATAAGCAAACTTCTCTAAAATTATAAACAACCTTATTTTAAGACAAAATTCATAAATTTTTGGTATAAAGTCAGATAAAGACATATTTTATATCAAAGGAGTAGAAATTTTTATAGTCGACAAGCTTTTTCACAAGGAGCTTACACTACTTTACAATCCTACAAATATGTACAGTATTTGCTAGATAGAACCAAATAGTGACAATTTGAAAACTGTCGCCATTTAAAAATTGTATCGCCACTCCTGTGACGACACAATGTCGACATAATTTTTTGTTTTTCTGATGGTGATGGCCCACCATACTGAGCTTTTCCAGCATCGACAACCTTGCAGAGCGCTTTGAATACTGAGCTGTACCACTGGTCCATACTGAACGTGCAGGTCCTGTTCCGCTCCTCCAGGTCCCTTTCAAGCCGTCATGTACTGGAAGTCAGGAACCATACGGTACCCCCAATGACTTCAGATCGCACCGATGATAGAGAGTGATCCCCAACCTTGTCATTGTGATGAAGCATCCAACACCATACAAGTCCTTGCCGACGAGAAGCCAAGAGCGTCATGGCGCAGCAGGCTGCCGATGGCACGGAGGTGCCGCTCCTCCCCTCGTCGGCGGCGGGTCGCCGGGACAGGTTCGCCTTCGTCTGCGCCACGCTCGCCTCCATGACAACCATGATACATAGCTACAGTACGTCGTTATCCTAGCAGTTACCACTTGCCCCTTTTTGATCTTCTTGCTCGAATATAATGCTCCATGACCATCCATGGCGGCGATGGATATGATGCTCTCTGTAAACGTGCTTGTAGATCTCACGCTGATGAGTGGAGCGCAGCTGTTCATCCGGGAGGACGTGGGCCTCACCGACGCGCAGATCGAGGTGCTCGCGGGCTCCATGAACGTGTTCATGCTCGTCTCCATCCTCGGCGCCGGGTGGGTCGCCGACCGGCTGGGCCGCCGGTGCGTCCTCGTGCTCGCCAACGTCTTCCTCATGGCCGGCGCGCTCGCCATGTCGATGGGCGGCAGCTACGCCGCCCTCATGGCGGCGCGCTTCGTCACCGGCATCGGAGCCGGGTTCGGCCGCGTCGTCGCGCCGGTGTACAACACCGAGATCTCGCCGGCGTCGACGCGCGGCGTCTTGTCGTCCTTGCAAAACGTATGCATTTCTAATCCTTTATCATTTTGATGGCGATTTTCGTTGACTAAAGAAAAAAAATCTGCTTGCCACCTCAGCAGCAGCGCACGAGAATAGTCAATGTATAATCGAAAAGATAACCATCGAGTCATTTTTGCACTATATTGTGATGGCGACCAAGCCGCAAGCAGCGATAACTTTTCTTCCTTCTAAATATCTCGGTGGCGATGATTTCGTGCAGATATTCATCAACGTCGGGACCTTGCTTAGCTACGTGTCCAACTACGCCTTCTCCGGCCTGCCGGTGCACATCGGATGGCGCCTCATGTACGGCATCGGCGTGGTCCCGCCGGTGTTCGTCGCCGCCGCCGTCTTCTTCATGCCGGAGTCGCCGCGGTGGCTGGCGATGCGGGGGCGCCACGCCGACGCGCGCGCGGTGCTCCTTCGCACATCGGACACCCCAGCTGACGCCGACCTCCGCCTCTCGGAGATCAAGCAAGACGTCGCTCACCAGCCGGAGCAGCAGGGTGGCAGCCATGGCGGCGGCGGCGGCGGCGGCGTCTGGAAGGAGCTCGTGTTCCGGCCGTCGGCGAGCGTGCGGCGGGTCCTGGTGTGCGTCATCGGGCTGGAGTTCTTCGTGCCGGCGTCGGGCGTCGAGGCCATCCTCCTCTACAGCCCGCTGGTGTTCAAGGCGGCCGGGATGGCGTCGAAGGGCGCCGCGCTCGGCGCCACCGTGGCCATCGGGGTGGTCAAGATGTGCTTCATCCTCGTGGGCGTGCTCCTCACGGACCGCGTCGGCCGGCGCCCGCTCCTCCTCGTCAGCACCGCCGGCGTCGCCGTGACCACGGCCTCCCTCGCCCTGATGCTCTCCGTGGGCACGCGCGCGGCTCCGGCGGCGGCGCCGGCGATGTGCCTCGCGTCGGTGCTCGCCGTCGTGGCCACGTTCTCGGTCGGGTACGCGCTGGTGGTGAACACGTACAGCGCCGAGATCCTGCCGACGCGGCTGCGCGCGCAGGGCTTGAGCATGGGCGTGGCGGTGAACCGGCTCGCCAGCGGGTTGGTGACCATGACGTTCATCTCGCTCGCCGATGCGATCACCATGCCCGGGTGCTTCTTCTTGTTTGCTGGGCTGACGGTGGCGGCGTTCGTGTTCGTGTATACACGGCTGCCGGAGACGAAAGGACGGAGCCTGGAGGACATGGACGAGCTCTTCGACAAGTGATGATATATTAGGCATCGAATTGAAGTATACACCTAATACAAACTGTAGTTAAATTCTTGGTTGCCATTTTCATTTTGCTATTGGAAATTTTCATATTTATAGCTCATAATAGTAACACGCGATGTACTTATCTCCGGTCTCTATATACGTTCTCTCGTGATTGTCACGAAAAGCAAATCCATGATTTTTTAACAAGCTTTCGCAAAATTATTCAGGTATATTTTTTAAGAAAACATTATTGAACGAATTGCTTTGTAAACTCATTTTGAGCAAGTTTATTTACTGGAGAAGCTGAACTAAAAGAAGCATATGTATATTGGTTATCTGAAAAAGCTAAAAAAACATAAACCTTTTTCCTGAACAAGTTATCCTAACATCATTATCGATTGCTAGGCTTGCTACAAACGTGACAGCGCAACAGATGGAAGGGGAAAAAACACTTCTAATCTCTTGAAAAACCATGAATCTCCCTTTACAACGGGTAGGGCTCCCTCTTTTATAGTGATCCAGAGGTCATTTTACATATCGTAAATATTCTTTCTCTTCCTCACCTACTATATTCTTAGGATATGATGTTGATAAAGGTCTTTGGGATAACGTGTACAAATTGAACTCTTCTACGTGGTCACGCATCTCATGTCTCTTTGAGTCACGCTTCTCACGCCTTTTAAGTCCTTAACCTTAGGACTTCTTCTCTGCGTGTGGGATATGTGTGGTAAGCTGTTGTCCTGGAAGTGATGGTTGTGGTGACATGACGTGTAGGAATTGCAGCTCATCCAGCTCTTGGTGCAATTTTGCTTGCTATTTTCTTGCCTCATATATTTTTGCTATTTTGCTTGCTGCTAGCTGTTGTGCCTGCAGCTCTTGAGCGAATTATTCTTTTTCTTTTTTCAACGTTTCAAGTTGCTTTAGCACCGAGGTTAACTCCCTCTCCATCTCTCCAAGTGGATCATTTTTTGTACTTGCTTGTGGTTGTGCTTGGCCCGAGGTCTCCGCCTCGTCTCTTTTTTGCTCACTCCTTGTTCTTAAGCTAGCTTCTATTCTTAGTGTCTGTGTTGTCTTGTTCAACAAGAACGAGCTGTGTCTCCTCTCTCTCACCCTCGGCAGTCTTCTTCTTCTTTTGTGGTGGCATCGTGGGTTACTTCGTGGCTGAGAATACGGTGGCTGAGAGCACAACAGATGGAATGGGAAAAACACTTGCAATCTCTTGAAAACCATGAGTCTCCCTTTACAACAGGGTAGGGCTCCCCCTTTTATAGTGACCCGGAGGTCATTTTACATACCTGTTGATGCCAAATTTTGACACGAGTAAAATCGGCGTTAGAAGAGGAAGAGATTAGAAGATGCGGCGAGATACAAGGGCGACGATTGGAAATCGGCCGATTGGTGCTACAGTCGAGGATCGGTTGATTGGTGCTACAGTCAAGGATCGGCCAATTGATGCTACAGTCGAGGATCGGCCGATTGATCCTTGGAGTTCCGCCTCGCCCGACCCCTGAGGTTTGGGATCGGACGCGCCCGACCCTCCAAGGGAGGATCTCCGCCTCGCCCGACCCCTGAGGTTTGGGATCGGACGCGCCCGACCCTCCAAGGGAGGATCTCCGCCTCGCCCGACCCCTGAGGTTTGGGATCGGACGCGCCCGACCCTCCAAGGGAGGATCTCCGCCTCGCCCGACCCCTGAGGTTTGGGATCGGACGCGCCCGACCCTCCAAGGGAGGATCTCCGCCTCGCCCGACCCCTGAGGTTTGGGATCGGACGCGCCCGACCCTCCAAGGGAGGATCTCCGCCTCACCCGACCCCTGAGGTTTGGGATAGGACGCGCCCGACCCTCCAAAGGAGGATCTCCGCCTCGTCCGACCTTAGTTTCCAGGGTCGACATGTGGGTCCTGATTGGTTACCTCTTGCCAAAGAGGTGATCGGCCGATTGGGAGGTTGGATTAGTTGGGCCGATGTGGGCTTAAAAAGAATTATGAAGATGAAGAGGGAGTCAGCCCATGAAGCGCGTGATAATAGTACGAATCGTACTTGTAAATATTCGTTTTCTGTTTAAGTTTAGGGATAGAGTTCTAGTCGGATAAGAAGTCGTTTGTACGGGGCTATAAATAGCCACCCTTATAGATCTGTAATCATCATCAACTCAATACAACAAACTATTACTTCCTCGTACTTACTTTCAAGCAGGCGACTTCGCCAATACTTTTTTCTTCTTTTTCACGAGTTCGTACGGGTTAGCGGGGCTGCATCAACTTGACCTCCGGCTGATCTTGTAAGTTCCGTTTATCGAGTAAATTCTAAGCTTTAACTTCGGGCGCATCGCTGTCGTTTCGTTTGGATTTATTCATCAGTTATCGATATTCACTAGAATTCTAGGTTTTTACCTGTTGTTCTAGTTTTATCACCAGTTATCCAGCTAGGAATCGGTAATTTCGGCTTTCTTTATACTTCGTTGTTTAATCTACCTATTTCACACATAGCCGATTAGATCTGTTCCTAGTGTTGCTACTGTAGCGTTGTTTAGATTACTCTAGCAGTTTTCTTTACAAACGTTGCCTGGTAATCGGTTGCATCATAGCCGATTTCTTCATTACTGCAAATCGGCTAGTTCGCTGATAAGCTTTCTCGAGATCGGAACCTTAGCCGATCGCAACCCCTGGGAATTAACACGTTTCTCTCCTTGCCAATCAATAGGTCAGATTGGCTGGCACGCCGCGCGAACCGCACCAGGGCAATCACCCGAACAGGAGCTAAGCAGATTCTCCCGGGTCGTGTGTCCGACGCTGGGAATTCGATCAGCTGATTTCTAGCGCCAACAATACCGTAAATGTCCTTCCTCACCTACTAAGAATATGCCATACATAAAAGTCTTTGGGATAATGTGTACAAATTGAACTCTTCTACATGGTCACACATCTCACGCCTCCCTGTAGTCACACTTCTCATGCCTTTGAGTCCTTAACCTCGGAACTTCTTCTCTGCATCAGTTTAAGTTTTCAGTTTCGCACCCTTAGCCTCGTGTTGAAAGAACTCCTTAACATCGTGCCTTCAACCTCGCGGCGTATAGCTCAGTTCTGATCCTAAGTAAAAGACAGAGTGAAAAGCTCGGTGCTTAAGACTAGCTTCGATCACTCGAGGGTAAGTTAATTTATAATTTAGCCATTAGCCAATAACCGCTAGCTTCGTAGCCAAAATAAGAAAGAGGTTGCGAGGTTAACGTTGTTTCTAAACCTGCGAGGTTAAATGAGTTTTATGCGCTGGTCCTGATCTTGCAACGTTAGGAAGTTTTGCTTACGAATGTCGCTCGAGGTTGCTCGGTTTTTGGGCGATCCCAACAACCCTGCTGGCAGCCCTTACTAGCTAGTATGTATGGCCCATGGCATATTGCCAACATATTCTGTAGCAGCTTATATATATTGTTATAAACATCGTTAGGCCCCGTATAGATCATAGGAATTTTGTAGGAAAATCAAAGGAAACCAAAACATAGGAAAGGAATGCTACAAACGCGTTTGGAATGCAGGAAAACATCCGTCCCTTTCCTTTGGAATACTGTAGCCTCTTCACGATTCCGCCGGAAAGGAAAATCCACTCCAAGCTCTGGTTTTCTTCTCCTTCGCGGAAGCCCGAGGCAGCTGGCCGTTAATCTCGCTGGGAAGAGAAGGATTAGAGAACGCGCTCGCCGGCATATTCATTTCCTGCATTTTTCCCCTCCTCTGTTTTGAGTATACCATTATATGGTTTTCCCATTCCTCTGTTTTCTATTCCTTCGTTACAAACAGGCCCTCGCGAAAACTCCAATTCCTATGTTTTTACTGCAGTGTAGAAAAGCTGAGAAGAATGTGATAGATGGCAGGGGCAGATGGCAATGGCATCAGATTTGCCTAGAGCTCACATGAGCAGATGTGTTTTAACGCTGGAGACTGTCTCATCTGCATGCTGTCCGACATCGACAACACTGCAGAACGTAACAATCGTACGCATGCACTTGACGACGCTGAATGTCGAGCTGTAAACTGGTCCATCTCCAACAGTGCTTATATATCTGCTCATTGATCAGTGACCCTGATTTTTCCTCCATGTCTCTTTCAATAATTCATATCACAAATCGAGTCGTCGTCATCATCATCAGCAGCAGCAGCACAACCTTGTACTAAAGCATCCGACACTATCTCTCTTTTTTTTTTTGAAAGACTGAGCATATCTCCAACACTTCACCAATAAAGTCCTTGCAGACGAGAGAGAGCTAGCTAGGCCGTCATGGCTCCGCATGCAGGCGGCGGCGCTGATGGCACGGAGATGCCGCTCCTCCCCTCGCGGGCGGCAGGAACGCCGGCAGGTGGCGGCGCCGCGCCGCGCCGCCGCAGCAGGTTCGCCTTCGTCTGCGCCACGCTCGCCTCCATGACCACCATGCTACACGGCTACAGTACGTTACCCTTATCCCAGTCACCACACGTTCTGTGCTCGTGTCCATGGAGATGGAGATAACAATTGTGCTCATGAATGCTCGTGCGCTTTGAAGATCTCACGCTGATGAGCGGCGCGCAGCTGTTCATGCGGGAGGACGTGGGCCTCACCGACGGCGAGGTCGAGGTGCTGGCGGGGTCCATGAACGTGTTCATGCTCGCCTCCATCCTCGGCGGCGGGTGGTTCGCCGACCGGCTGGGCCGCCGGCGCGTCCTCGTGCTCGCCAACGCCTTCCTCATGGCCGGCGCGCTCGCCATGTCGCTGGGCGGCAGCTTCGCCGCGCTCATGGCGGCGCGGTTCGTCACCAGCGTCGGCGCCGGGTTCGCCCGCGTCGTCGCGCCGGTGTACAACGCCGAGATCTCGCCGCCGTCCACGCGCGGCGTCCTGTCGTCGTTGCTCGACGTGTTCATCAACGTCGGCATCTTGCTTAGCTACGTGTCGAACTACGCCCTCGCCGGCCTGCCGGCGCACCTCGGGTGGCGCCTCATGTACGCGATCGGCGTGGTCCCGCCGGTGTTCATAGCTGCCGGCGTGTTCTTCATGCCGGAATCGCCGCGGTGGCTCGCCATGCGCGGCCGCTACGCCGACGCGCACGCCGTGCTCTTGCGCACCTTGGACACCCCGGCCGAGGCCGACCTCCGCCTCGCCGAGATCAAGCAAGCCGTTGCCCATCAGCGGCCTCAACCGGAAGCAGCAGGCAGCCATGGCGGCGGCGTCTGGAAGGAGCTCCTCTTCCGGCCGTCGGCGAGCGTGCGGCGGATCCTGACATGCGTCCTCGGGCTTCAGTTCTTCGTGCAGGCGTCGGGCATCGACGCCATCCTCCTCTACAGCCCGCTGGTCTTCAAGGCGGCCGGCATGGCGTCGAACGGCGCCATCCTCGGCGCCACCGTGGCCATCGGAGCGGTCAAGACGTGCTTCATCCTCGTCGGCATGCTCTTCACCGACCGCCTCGGCCGCCGCCCGCTCCTCCTCGCCAGCACCGCCGGCGTCTCGGTGACCACGGCCTCCCTCGCCGTGACCCTCTGCGTCAGCGCAGCTTCGTCAGCAGCAGCGACGACGGCGTGCCTCGCGTCGGTGCTCGCCATCGTGGCGGCGTACTCGGTCGGGTACGGGTCGGTGGTGAACACGTACAGCGCGGAGATCCTACCGCTGCGGCTGCGCGCCCAGGGCTCGAGCCTGGGCGTGGCCGTGAACCGCCTGACGTGCGGGTTGGTCGGCATGACATTCATCTCGCTCGCCGACGGGATCACCATGGCCGGGTGCTTCTTCTTGTACGCCGGGGTGACGGCGGCAGCGTTCGTGTTCGTGTATGCGCGGCTGCCGGAGACGAGGGGGCGGAGCCTCGAGGACGTGGAGGTGCTCTTCGACAAGTGACGTGCTTCCTATTTCCGACTGCTATCTTCTTTTTTCTAGTTGATGATCCTATTTCCGACTCGAGAATTGGGCAGAAAATTTAGGGATTGAATTCTCATCCACTATTATTTGGGGCAGGCGCCAAGGAGGAACAGACGATAAGAGTGCTCTCCTCTCCTCTCAGCCTCAGAAATATCCATCCAAAATCCAATTACATTGGGCCGAATCCATTCTAGCAGGAAATCCTAACACTGGACCGACGGGCCTCCCATACCTGAGAGGCCCATGGGCCAACTCCCCTTAAAAACTATAGGCCATAACTTACTTCCTTTTATTTTTCCTTCTAATAAATTTTGTACTAAAACTACTTGTAGATCTAGGATACCGACTAGAGGGGTGGGTGAATAGTCAGTTTCAACTAACATCACAACACTAAATAAATTTAATTAGTAACATAAGAAATTGTGAAGTAATACATTTATTTTTTATACAATACAATCTTTACAATCTTTATCAGTTACTAACTTCTATTCTTTTTAAGTGATACTTAATTATCATTTAGAGTTATATACTTCATCGCAAAGGCAATATATTAAGGGATTTTTTGTCCGCAGCACACCACCAAATGACCATAGTGTCATTTTGTGAGCAGCACATCTCACTCATCAATTTAGTCTATGAGACATTGCGAAAACAGGTATTTGTGCGCAGCCCATCGTCTCCATTAAACAAAACTTTTTCTGGCTGAAATAACATAGTTGCCCGATAAAATGACCAAAAAGACCTGAGAGTGGGTCCCATTGTCATTCCCGACCATCCCATTCACCCTCTGTCTCTCTCTACTCATTTTTTTCACCATGGCCTTTGGGTGGCTGCCTCCTCCCCTTCGCAATCTCCTCTTGCGCAATCCGTGGTACTGCTCGCTACGGGAGCACTATGCTAGCTCTTCTTGGTCACCTATGATGACTAGACGGGAAGCGGCACTGGCGCCATGGCATGCTAGTGCGGGTGTGGTTGGATCCAGATGTCCGGCTGCAGGCCCATGATGGCAGGAGATGAGCTGCGGCTTTTGCTGCTGGTGTGGCGGCGCCGGCTGTCACCTTAGCTCATGCTGAATTCGTGCACAGCCGCCCAACAACTCCTACGAATTGAAATCACTCGTGCCAGCTTATCCTGCAGCTGTAGCAGACCGCATATCCTGTTGGAGCGTCGATCGCGATGTCGCACACGTCGTCTACAGTGCTAGCCAACTGGAGCATGAGGGCTTTGATCCGTTCGCGAAAGTGCCAGAGAAGGTGCAAAAGGATGGCGCCAACACTTCTCCATTGTAGGGCGGCACAGCTGTTGCGTTCACCGCACTAAAGCAGGAGCTTCGCCTGTGCCATGGTCAACACGGCTGCCTCGCATGTGCCATTTGCAAACATAATAAAGACATTGCATTGCGGCACGATGTAATGATTGGTTGGGTGCATAAGTACTAGCTCCTCCTATGCAGTGTACGTAGGCTGCATAAGCCCACTAGTCAGGCTCAACTTATGCATGGCAGCCCTCTTAGCCTGGCTAGTTGGAAAAGAGAGGGCATGTCACATCCATGAAGCCAGGCTTCGTCCAACTCCAACTGCGCATCCGCTCACCTCCCAAAATCAATCTGCCACCCCTCCCTTCTTCATCATGTCCGTCGTCCTCCCACGCAGCCGCCTCCACTCGCTGATGGTGTCGTTTGCGGGACCTGTGCTTGCGTCACATCGAAAGTGGGTCCTCACCAGCGCTGCTGCCAGCGCCCTCCGCGGCCTCGACATCGCACTGTCGACGGCGGCATCAGAGGCTGGCTTCTTCCTATGCTTCTTTGACTTCTAGAGGGAGGCGGCCTCGCCGCCCTTAAAGACAAGACGGGCGGCCTTACTTTCTTATACATGTCACACATGGAGGATGGGGTGGAGAGACTCGGGCGAGGTGAAGATGAGGATGAAGCAGGTGCGTCGCACGGTCGATTTCTCATCGATGAAGCTTCGTTCTTCCTTTCACCACTTTCTTGCTCATTACCGATCAGTAACAGAGAGTATTTGGTGCCACGCTAATTGTTTTTTGATTGTTGGGTTAAGAAAAGTTGGATGCTATGATTTGTTAGATCCAAGTTGCTGCCTCAATAGTGACTGATTTAAGCAATGATGATGGACTGATGTTGTTTGTTTTTTCCTTCGTTGTTGACCTGACGACAGGAATGTTTCTTTGTTTCTTTGAACTTCTTTATGAATCAAATTAAAAGTGAAAAAGAAATTGCAGCTGATGGTGAGAACGATGAGAGCAAGAAAGCAACAACTGATAGTAAAGATGATGGAGAAGGAAAGAAATAGGATGGTAAGTTCATCTTCAACCAATACAAGGTCACCATATCACACTGTGCACCAACCAAACATGAGCATAGCAAACTAGGCTATCTTTAGCCACCCAACCAAACCCGAGCAATTTGCATTGGTTTAGCCTGATCAGAATCATCCTAGGTTATAGTTAGCCTGGCTAGAAACTAGTGCATCCTACCAATCACTACCTTAGTGTTTATATCTATACAATGAGAACCAATCATCTCCTAATGATTCGCACTAGGGATGTAATAGCATCTCCGAAATGCATTACCCTAAAATACCTAAATACAAAGCTTATACAAAATATAATTAATTTAAGCTAAAATTAGGATTAAATATGAAAAAAATATTGTACCAGAGCGAGAGCATTATAAGATCAATTTCTAGCATCGTAGTAAGGCTAAGCGATTGCTCAAGGACAGGGAAATCCTATTGATCAGGATCAAGATGCTGAAAAAGGACATAAGCATCACAATGGATATGTAGGTAAAGCTTGCCATGATGAGTGGGAACGTGGATACCAAGCTGATCAGGATGGAGCAGGTGCATGCCGTAGAGAGGAACCATAACCAAGAAGGCAAGAACAAAGACACATCAATGGCTAAGGCGACGTAGAAAGCACAAAATAAGGCACTTCTATATGCTATACATGAAGGCCATAAACATAGTCAAAAGAGCAAGCAAATATCAAAGTGGCGAGGTCTAGATCCATCCGGGCCAAAAAAAAGTCCATAAGAATATCAAGAAGGGGAGGTTTAGTTTATGATGTCGATGGATTACACATGCATCGAGATAATGATCATTAGCAAGGAAATTGGCTTACTTAAGGTGCGAAAAAAAGGTGGTGCATTGGTATAGTTGCTTAAAATGACATTGGAAGCATAACAACTCAAAATATCCTACACAAAACCCAGAGTGAACGTGGTAAAAAAGTAGTCGGAGAATATCAAGCTGGTCCATGAAAAAATGTCCACTGACTATGGGTACTGAGCTAAACACGCTAAAAATAGAGTAGGAGAATATCAAGAGTATAGGTCTGTCTCATGATGTACATGCACCAGATGTCCACAGAAGATCTTGATCGTTGATCGACGAGGAACTTGGCTTGCTTAAGGCGCAAGAAAGAAAATGGTATATTGATGTAGTTGCTCAGGAAGACAACGGGAGAAGAACAACTAGAACCCACCCATGTACGTATCCTTGAGAAATTGGACAAAATGGACCAAATCTATGATAAGCAGCTCACTAGTTTAAAGCGACTAGAAGTGATGCGGGAGAACATCAAGCGTGAGAGGTAATTCATATACACACCACTTTTGCTTAGTTCTCTTTGCACATATGTTCATACCGATTAGTTTGTTTGTAGGCGTAGAAAAGTGTTGGTGCGTGGGTCCATTTTCATTGGCGTTGCCATCTTCGTGAAGAAACAGGCTGTGTTCGGTAGTGATTTTTATGCAGCGTTGGCTATTTGAAAAAATATACTGCTGCTGCTTGTTGATTGGCTGTACAGCCGCAGCCAAACAGCTGCAACAAGAGGCCAAGGAGATGACCGGGAGTAGTTGAGCCCTTGTTTCAGAGGGCATGCCTTGTATATACAGACCTTGGTTATCGTAATAAAAGCTTATGCCTGCGTTTGAAACACAAGATACACAGTTTGAATGCTGAATTACCTTTCTATCCATGTCGTCAGACATCATGCATCCGGTCGTAGTAACCAAAGCCATCGGTTGTCAGGAACAGTAGAAAACGTTCACCTGTGGCAGCCGTGCCCACTGTGCTGCAGGTGGACCGCGCCGTAGATCGCCGTCTATCGAGCCCCCTGCCCCCCTCGCCGTGGCCCGCGGAACGACGCGCGCGAGCTGGCGCTGGCGATCCGGCCGAGCAGTGTCCACGACGGCGAACGAGCTCGCACTGGACGGCGTCGACGTCCGGGTCGGGTGGGCGGCGCCTCGATCAGGTCCTTCCGCCGGCACGCCGCACGGGAGTCTCTGGAGGGGGCATGGGTCGCGTGACGGAGTGAGCATGGCGCAGCGAGCGGCGATAGGCATGGTCAGGGGGTGGACGGGATTTCATTCACCGTCCACCCCTTGAGCCCGTCGTAACCGTCCGATCGGATACCTATGGCCCCGATTCGGCAGGAGATGATCCCTCGGACTTGCCGTTTTTCGTTCTAGGGAGCCGGAGCCCGGAGGACGGAGCCCGTGGGCCTCGGCCGAGTGAGCCACGCAGCCGTGGAGCTCGACGGGGGCCGCGATGCTCGGGGCCGTCTCGGTCGTCTCGCCGCTGCTTCCTTCAAGGGTTTCTGAATCTGCGGGGATACAGGCTGGCCGGACATGGGGCGCATTCCCCAGGACGTGCGACGCATGCAGACGACGGCGGCGTCGCGGACACCCGGCCGGGTGCATCGGAGGCGCCAGGCGTATCCCACGAGGTCGTGTTATCACCGGAGTGAAATCCTTGTTATCACCGTTTCGTTCTCGCGCCAGCCCGTGATGTCACGGAGGCTGCTGAGCGCTTGCGGCGGATCACCATGACCGGCGAGGCGACACGCGAACCACAGTGATCTGATGAGCTGTGATGAGCAGATCGACCCTGATGAGTTGGTCTTCAGTTGCTGGAAACGTGCATTCTTCACTCTTCAATTTTTATATGGCCAGGGAATTGCATCACACGGCTTTGTCGTCTACCAATGTTTCAACCGGCTACTTGTGAAAACTGCAGGATTAGGCCACTCACAATGAAAGTTTCATTCTAATTAAATAGGGTGACATATGAGCATTTTTGATGATGTGGTAAGGCCATTCTCAATGTAGATTTTATGGGTAATAAATGAGCTGACATGTAGGCACTTTAGATGACATGGCACACTATTTATAAATTGAGAAAAGAAACTAGTTTCATGGTGATAAAATCATATGTACACTGTTTCCAACATAACTTGTGTCTTGCATGTAGTCTTGAAAACAACCAAAGTTGAAACAATGCATTGTGTGATCTATTTCATCCAAACACTAAATGCTCTCTTGCTTACGTGGCATTCTTGGAAACATAAATATGAAGCTTTGCACTGAGAATGGCCTTGAAACCCTGTATACACTATTTTCAAGATAAATTGTGTCTTGCATGTAGTCTAGGAAACAATAAGAAATGAAACAATGTATTGTATGAAGCTATTTCAACCCTAAATTAAATATTCTTTTTACTTATGTAGCATTTTGGAAACATAAATACAAAATCACCCAACGAGAATGGCCTTAGTACAAACTGCCAGTCAATCTACCCGGAACAATCTTATTTTTTTTAAAGGGAAAGTCCAAATTACTATGCTCTTTTATTGTCTTCCCATTCTTCTTCTCCCGTGTCGTTCTTCACTTCGACTGCCTCCTTTTTATCCATGGATTTGTCAGACTCCTATGCTTTTGCATCCTCCACCTCAACTGTTATTGCCTCCGCTTTCTCCATGGATTTCTTTTCTTCCTTCTCGTTTGCTTTCACTTCCTCCTCCACCTTGTCCGGGACTGCCTCCTGTTTCTCCATGAATTTCTTTGCCTCCTTCACAATTTCTTTCCCTTCCTCCTTCACTTTGACCGTGACTGCCTCCTCTTTCTCCCTGGATTTCTCCGTCTCCTTC
The DNA here is from genome assembly GCF_000263155.2 of Setaria italica. Lineage (NCBI taxonomy): Eukaryota > Viridiplantae > Streptophyta > Magnoliopsida > Poales > Poaceae > Setaria > Setaria italica. The sequence goes on along the minus strand of NC_028457.1, from coordinate 35,328,370 downwards.
TCCTTTGCGTTCGCATCCTCCTTCACCTTGATCGAAACCGCCTCCTCTTTGTCCATGGATTTTTCTGCGTCCTCCTCCTTTTTTGCTTCCTCCATCACCTTGGCTGCCGCGTCCACCTTGGCATTTTTCAGAGCCACCACGAGACCTGCCAAGCACATGCCAGGATCCTTCTTCTTCGTGGACATGGGCATCAGGTTCTCGGCAACGTCCGCCGGAGACATGTCGATCTCCTCCAAGAGCTGCTGTATCTCGCCGAACTGCTCGAAAAATTCGTGCTCCGTGATCTGGAGGTAGTTGCTGGCCAGCAGCTTGAAGGCCTCGTAGCGGCAGTAGGACATCTCGATGTGCTTGTCCATCCTGCCTCGCCGGATCAGTGCTGGGTCGAGCTTATCCTTGTTGTTTGTGGTGAATATGATGATGCGCTCGCCGCCGCACGCCGACCATAGCCCATCAATGAAGTTGAGCACCCCGGACAGGGTCAGCTTGGTGCTTTCGTCGTCCTCCTTGGCCTCTATCGGCAGCCTGGTCACGTTGTCGCTCGACTCGCTTTCGCTACTGGACTTCTTCTTGTGGACCTTCTTGTCCTTGCGCTTGCCGGTGAGGTCGACGGAGCAGTCAATGTCCTCGATGACGATGATGGACTTTGCTGTCGTCTCGATGAAGAGCTGCCGCAGCTCGGTGTTGTTCTTGACCGCCGTGAGCTCCAGGTCGTAGACATCATAGTCAAGGAAGTTGGCCATGGCGGCGATCATGGTGGACTTGCCAGTGCCTGGGGGGCCGAACAGCAGGTATCCACGCTTCCATGCCTTGCCGACCTTGGTGTAGTAGTCCTTCGCCTCTTGGAATGCCCTGAGGTCATCCATGATGTCCTCCTTCACATCAGGGTTCATGGCGAGCGTGTCGAACTTTGCCGGGTGCTCGAACGGGACGTGGCTCCAGATGGTCTTTGGTGAGTAGGAGCTCCAGCGGCTGCTTGGGTTTTTGGTGAAGAGGCGGCGCTGGCGGTTCTCGGAGATGACGGCGCGGCCCTTCTCGAGGACGTGCGGCAGGTAGGAGTCGAGGACTTTGTCGCGGAAGCTGCGATGGAAGGAGAGTCGGTAGTAACGGCGCTCGTCATCACCGGGCGACAAGCTGATGACGTTGTACTTTTTTGGCACCATGGCGGCGTACCACCAGAGCATGGCGCCATCAAAGTTGTCAATGATCTCCTGCCCGTCGTCAACAGAGGCCTGGGGTTTCTTCCGAACATTGCCAAGATCGGCCTTGAGCTTTCGCGCCTGGGAAGCACATTTGTGGGAGAGGTAGGCTTCGATCGCGACGAAGAAGTCGCTGCGCTGGAAACGGTCGGCGCCGTACTCAGGGATGGTAATTTGGATGTATGGGTTGAAGTAGCCAACGATCTTGTTGATCCACAGGATGATTTTGGCTTGGTGCATTGCCATCGAACAGAGGGCGAGGATGAACGCCAGGGTTGATCCAATCGCGGTCCACAAGTCCTTCGCCGCCATGGGTTGGTTTTGGTTGGCTGGCTTGCTAGGATTAGAAAGTAAGCTCTTGATTGATGAGGCCAAGCTAAGCTCGCCGTGGCTTGATTGATATGTCAATATATACCCAACTAGCAAGGTTCCCCGCGCAAATAGCGTGGGTATCTAGTTTTTATTAGCTGAAATTTTGTTTTTCTTACTTCAATATAAATAGATGCAAATAGTTTGTCTAATTGTGTTATTGTAATTATAAGGTCCTAATGGTCCGAACACTACCTACGGCTTCCTATGGATGGTTGTGCATGTCAGCACTTCACCGTGACTACATCATCTATTGTTCCTTCAATTCTCTACTAAATGTTTTTCTGCTCATAAGAGAAAGACAAATGCTTCTCATTTTTACTGGTGGTGATCACCATATGAGAGACATGGGTACCCACGAGTCCGCACTAATCAGGATATTGGCCGGCCTGACAGATGGGCTCCGCCCGACCTAGGCGTGCGGGGCAAGACATAGAGCTGCGTGGAGCATAAGTTAGGAGACCGGGTGAAAAGATTTTTCCCAGATTATCACGGGATATGTGTTGTAGCCCGACTCATATTGATGTCCTTGTAACAACCGACTAGGATTAGATCCTATCCAATTTGTAACCCTAGGTCGTCAGTCTATATAAGGCGGTCAAGGGCACCCTCAGAGGACACCTGATCATATACGAGCAATACAATCAATCACAACATAGGATGTAGGGTGTTACACCTCCCTGATGGCCCGAACCTATCTAAACCTCGCGCCCTTGTGATACCATTCGAGTTCTTGGTTTCACGATCTCCCCTCCTACAAATCTACCACTTGGAAACCCCCCAGGTGGACTGCCAGTCACTAAATCTGATAGTTGGTGCGCCAGGTAGGGGTGATCGTGAGATCCTCACCAGCGAGCTCGATGGCATCTCGTCCTGGTGTCATCTTCCCGAACAGCATGAAGGACTTCCTCGCAACCCGGTTTAGCTTCGCTTCGAGAGCATGCCGGCCAACTTCGACTCCACTGCCACTACCGCTAGCTCGGCACCTGCTGGATCCGCGTCATCGGAGCAAGGTCTTCACCCGAGGATCATCGCACCGGTCATCTAGCAGATCGGCGATCTCTCTATCACCAAGAGAGTTCCACGCATCCTTGTGCCATCCCACCCACCCGCACCCTTCGATATGATCGTGGAGTTAGATCGCATCAGTGCGACAATTGCGGAGTGCATAACCCTCTCTGAATCGGCTCTACGCCTAGGGGGGTCGGGCCAGGGATCCTCACGCGCCCCGTTTTGTCTAAGGAACTCGGCCACAGTGTATTCGCTAGATCTTCTGTGGTCAGATCAAGTTGGATCTGATGTCCCACCTGAACCGCCCAGTTCCCGAACTGCGGTGAGTTTTAGGTTGCTTGCTTCACCCTAACTTGAAACCCTTATGGAGAAGGCGATGAAGGTAGCTTCACCCCGCCAAACAGGGATATCTTTGTCTCAGCCGACAAGAAGCCCTAGGACGGTGAAACCTCCTCGCAGGAGGAAGGCTGCAACGCAGGAACCAAGACTGCATGAGGTGTCACCTGCAGGAACAAGCCAACCCACAGGCCAACCAGGCCTTGTTAGCACTATGGCCGGTGTTGCACCCCATGTTCCGCTTGTCCAGCCAAATAGAGCCGATGACAATGGCTAGAATGATGAAAGAGGTCCACGCAGATGCCGCAATGGCCCACTACGCGGCTGTAACCTTCAGGCGTAGTTCAAGCAAGATGGCAACAATGTCTTCAACACACTCCAAGCCAATTTGGGGGTTGTTTTCCCCAAGCTTGAGAATCTTCTGGACTCAGAGCAGATACAACGGATCCAGGCACACATCCTCATTGCTAACACCCAGATTGAGGAACAGGCCCAAGCTCCACTCGCTCAAGAAATCGCTTGTCCCACTCTTGATCTACATCTATACGGCACTCCCAAAACTGATCTACCCAAAGAAGATCCACCCACAGCCGAGCTAATCAGGACCGCCGTAGAGGAGGTTGGCCGGAGCCTGTACACGAAGAAGAGGTGGAGCAATACCAGCACGACGATGGTCGACCTGATGACAACCGCCGTGATGATCACCATTAAGACAGGAGAAGGGGCGACGAGCGTTGTGGCCGATCTGGTCAGCAACACAACGGTGACCTCCGCCATGGCCTCAACAACTGCCATCAAGAGTGGGAAGAGGTGGAGCTGCGACACCGTGCGTAGTGCAACCATGACTACGGTGTCCCAGGGCTCGACGATCCACTAACCAATCATGATGCTGAATAGGAAGCCTGCAATCGCGAATACGAGGAGCTGTTCCATCGGGATCAGTATGATCGCCGCTATGACACACCAGGGCTCCGCCGTGCAATACTGCCTCATGGAAGATGATGACATGAACATCGACGGATTTGCGGCGTTCACCCCACAACTTAGGGCTATCAACTCGCCCGAGTCTTTCAAGCTAGCCATTGTGACGGTCGCTCCTACCCAAAGATCTGGCTAAAAACCTACTACACTGCGGTCAAGGCTGCCCATGGCACCTATGACCAGATGGCCGCCTACTTTCCAGTGGTGATGGGCAACACAGTGCTCCTATGGATAGAAGGCCTCCCCCAAGGCGGCATCGACACATGGGGACAGCTAGAATTATCAAGCCATATACGCCCAGCCAGGAACAAGATGGGACCTCAGCCAAGTCTGTCAGTGAAAAAATGAAACCCTCCGAGAATATGTCAATTGCTTCTTCGACAACCGCAACTAGCTGGCCCACGTCGAAGATCGTGATGTCATCGACTTCTTCCATACCGGCCTCAAGAACCGGTGCATGTTCCGCACCATGTTACAAGTCGACCCCAAGACTATTGGGCACATGATGCAAATCGTGAACATACACGCTGACACGGATAACGCCGAGTGCATCTAGTTGAATGATGACAAGAACCGCCACCACGATGACGATGAGCAGCCGACCTACAACGACAACCAGCGGCATGACCGACGAGATCATCCCTGACCTCGGAAGAGGGCCCCTGAGGTTCTAGCAGCCACATCAGAACCCCGAACAGCAGTTGACCTTCCTCTACGAGGAGTTCGATGACACGCTCAATGCACCTTGCCCGTTCCACAAGGACGCGCGCCACAATCTCTGCAATTGTTCGATCCTGAAGAAGGAGCTTGGCGCTCCAGTAGAATTCAATAGGCCCCGTCGTGATGACAATCGACAGGACAACAATTGGCATAACGCAGATCGCCACTAGGACAGCTACTACCATGACAACCACGACATCCAGCGCAGAGAAGATCACCAAGAGCAGCGCAACCCCACGGCCGACCAAGTTGCTCGGAATGACAATGATGAGTTCCAGCACGCCGCGCGGGAGGTTGACATCATCATTGGCGGCCCCTAGGCCTTTTGTAGCAGGTGCAAGTAGAAGCTCTAGAGGCGGGAGGTTAAATTCATCTCCATCGCAATAGTCCAGTACCTGTGCTAGTCGGAAATGCCCATAACCATCTCTAGGGAAGATCATTGGGTTCATCTACCGGGTCCCGGGTCCTACCTGCTGGTCGTCTACCCCGTGGTGGATAGAGTTTCTCCTATCCAAGGTCCTGATCGATGGCGGAAGCGGCCTCAACATCATCTTCACAGAGATGCTAAAGCACATGGACTTCGACTTCAATCGGCTCCTCCCATTTGATGACCCTTTCTATGGCATCGTGCCCGGCAAAGGATCCTACCCCATTAGGAGGGTGGTCCTAGTGATCACATTCGGCACGCTCGACAACTACTGCACAAAGAACCTCACCTTCGAGGTGGCTAATTTCAAGACGTCCTACCACACCATCCTTTGTAGGCCCATGCTGGGGAGGTTCATGGCGATCCCCAACCACACCAACCTCATCCTCAAGATGCCACCTCCGAAAGGCATGCTATCCATCTTCGGCGATATCAAGATGTCACTGTGACACGGAAGCTGTAAAGCTCGCCGAGAGCCTAGAGTACTCAGCCAACGCTATCATGATGCTCGCCGAGTCCAAGAAGGTGGACCAGAACCAATTGATGATCCCGGAGATGGAGCCAACACCCCTGGCACTAAAGCTCGACTAGCAAGTCAAGACAGTCAGCCTTGGCCTCGATGACCCTTCCAAGATGGTCCTCATCGAGACTGGCCTCTCTCCCAAATAGGAAGACGTGCTCACCAGTTTCCTTCAGGCCAACTTGGATATTTTTGCGTGGAAACCATTCGATATGCCTAAGATTACAATATCAAGAAGATCAAAGGCTTGAGGACATCATAGCCTCATGGCAGGCTTAAAAAACTTTGAATATTCATAAGAAAGTACTCGAAGCTATCGCTCGGGGGCTTGCCAGGGATAGATCCCCAGGTACCCGCAAGGAAGGAAGAAGATACACTCCTACTAGGATTCCTGTAATCCTACTTTGACTCATACCTTGTAATCGTACTAGGACTCCATTATAACCAACTAGTAATCCTGCCCCATGGGATATATAAAGGAGGGCAGGGGTCCCTAGATCAGCAGATCAACAACTCAAACCAAACAACACCCAAGCACAGGGTGGAATATACAACACCCCAAACATGATGTAGGATATTACGCTACTCTCAAACCAAACAACACCCAAGCATAGGGCGCAATATATAACACCCCAAACAGGACGTAGGGTATTACGCAACTTGGAACCGGATAAGGACCCATAGTGATGATGCACTAATTCTACAAGTGGAGACACCAATCTTATTGCACTCATCGCAGCAGCTAATTTATCCATTAATCCAAAGAATCTATCCCAAGAACACGCACTTGCAATATTGACCTTCTCTAGCATGATTCGTCTACTCTATTCGCAAATATATGGCGACGAAATGGGGAGCTGCTGGTCAGCGCTTGATCTCAGGCAGTCCCACCACTTTCTTTTTTTAAATTTATCTAAAATGTGTTACTTTTAAGAGTTATAACGTACTGGTGATCAATTAGCTCTGATTCAAAAATACTTCTTCGACACCTGGACCGTACTATGCCTTACGTCTTTGAGCATCTAGAGTGATGAGACACTTGCTAATGGAATGCCATCTTCCCACATTTAGTTAGGATCTCATCGTTACGTGTGCCCATATAAGAGCATCTCCACCAGCAGCAAACACTTCTTCACCATCTGGACCGCACTATCCCTTATGTCTTTGAGCATCCAGAGTGATGAGCCACTAGCTAATGGAATGCCATCTTGCCCACAGTGGCTAGGATCTCATTATTATGTGCGCTAATAATATAAGAGCATCTATCCCTTCCCAACAAGGTAGTAATGGGGAAGTGCTTTTGTAGTTCCCCAATAAACTAATTTAATATCTCATCCAACAGTGGGATCCACTTGTCACACATTTCTTTCCCTCTCTCTTCTCTCCTCCGCCCCCCTCTTCTACACTGAGCAGAAACATCTCCGTGCAACTCTACAGTCGCACCATTCCCTACCTGTGCTGGCTTCCCTCTTTACTGTCATAAGCGTGACACTGTAGCATCCGGCGGATATCGGGTGGGACTGGTGCATGGGAGTGGTTGGCTCTCGACTGGCTGGTGGCGGAGTTATCGCAAGACATTGGGGGTTGGCATCTATAGGTTCGGGTGGAGGGGGCCAAAGACAACTATCATATTGGGGGAGTACCAACTCCCATCTATTGGGGGAGTTAAGAAAAAAATGTTAGGGTAAATATAAAAATATTTGAAAATGGGAGAGCTGGTAGAATGCAGTTTCTTTCTTTATAATTACAGTTTTTTTAGAAAAGGGAGGCACACCAATTTGTCATATTGCCTCAAATTGTATATGCAAGTTTAAAAAAGATGCACATTATGTATAGAAGTAGGAGTACAAAATTACAAAATGCACGATATAAATAAAAGTTTCATAAAATTGTAAATTCAAGACATGAAGTTCAAAAATTGCCAAAATCAGGATAGAAATAGTTCAGGAATTAATCCACAAACCACGCTATCTTATTCTTTCATGAAATTTGTTTCATTAGTTAATTCTCAAAATTCTGCTTGAACAATGACATTACAAGAGAGAAAAAAAATGAATCAGCTGCCTGCTTGAACCGGTTGGTTCCACATTCTTGGACCACGCACAATGCTTTCCCAACAAGCTTGGTTCCACATTCTGGATTCATATATCGGTTAGGAATATCAAGCTAACCAAACGCCAGCACATTATGATATTCTCATGGTGACATCGTCTATAGAGTAGCGGCCTCACATCCTCGAAAAAAGGCAAGGTGCGAGGGCATCTCCATTTGAAAAAAAGGCACAAGGAGAAACAGCGAGTGCACCATCTCCTCATTCGAATACAGGGAAAAGGAGAAAGACTGCACTAGGGCATCAACTTCCATCGTTGTCCTGAAAATGTGTCTGAATTCTGTGGAAGGCAGCTAGAAATTTCGGTTGCCCTACGTGGGCGGGGCTCTCACAACCTAACTCTTGCCAGCGTGCAGGTTGAGGTCTTCCCTGCTAAGTTTGTGTCAAATACGTGTGTAAAATAAGTCATTACATTTGGGCTTGAGTGCTATACTTAGGGGCTAGAACGGAGTTGAATCGAACAGTGTAACCTAGAAGCCACAGATATGAGTCTGACACTAATGCCAGAAATGATTTGTGCTGGTTCAGGCAAATTAGTGTGCTGGCAGGTGTGATTGGCTCCTGCCAGCACAAAGATTCGTTGGGCCGGCGAGGGGAGCGCCCGCCAGCATAGTGGCCACTTCTCGGAGAAGGGAACTTCTCGGAGAAGGGAGAAAAATAAAAAATAAAGTTCAGTTTTTTATTTTACAGGAATATGAGCTGACTTCTCGGAGTGGGAACAGAAAGCCTTTAAAAGGTGAATTTTTTGACAGCTACACCTGTAATATTTTTTTGAACGAACGGACACGAGAAAGTGCCTATTTCATTGATAGAGCAGGAGTGTACAGGAAAAAAACCAAAAAACTGAGAAGGTAAAAGAAAAAAGAGGAGCCTTAAGGGACTACTCGCGTGCTAGGAGTAACGCTAAATCTTTGGCCCCCGCCAAGAGCCAAGCTGAGGCCTCATCCTTAATTTTCGCCATCAGTGTCGTTGGTGAGGTCTCGTGCCTGTTGAAAATACGTGCATTCCGTTCTTTCCAAACTTCGCACATGATTAGAAGAGTGAGGCTTCTTAGGGCCTTACGTGATGAGTCCGGTGTTGTGGTGATAGAAGTCCACCACTCCAGAGCGTTGGATGAAGGTCGCCATGCATTAGGCCGTAGATTAGGCTACGCCAGCCATGTCGCCGTTTGATCCCAGATTCTCCTTGTGTATCTGCACTCGGCTAATAAGTGGTGTCCAGTCTCCATAGTGCATCTGCACAGAGCGCAAGTGGCGTTGTGGGGCCAACCGCGCTTGGCCAATCGATCAGCTGACCAAACTCGGTTTGGTGTAATTAGCCACGTGAAGAATTTGCACTTTGGTGGTGCCCATGATTTCCAGATGGAAGATATATTGGGTGTTTCGGTGCAACCCAGGAATTGTGCTCTATATGCCGAGGCCGTTGTATACATGCCCGATTTTGTCAGCTTCCAGGTAATAGTGTTCGCCTCCCCTGTCTGTCCTGAGTTCTGTACCATTGACCATGTGCCATAAGTGGGCAAACGACGCTAGATGAGAAGCGATAATGTTACTGTCAATTGTGAGGTCGTGGATCCAGTTATTATTACTGATGGCATCATGGACGCTCCTGTTCTTTCTGCGTGAAATGGCGTAGAGGAGCGGGGCGATGTCCTTGGGGCGCTGGCCATGTAGCCATCCAGATGCCCAGAAACTGGTTTTTTTGCCGTCTCCCAGGGTGATAGACGTGCATGCAGCAAACAGTTGCCTGTCAGTCTCGTCGCATGGGGTTTCCGTGTTGTTCCAGGGTTTTTCCGGTGACACCCATTCATGCCAAAGCCACCTGATCTGGAGGGCTCGTGCGAATTTTTCTAGGTCTGGGATGCCCAGGCCCCATATTGTTTTAGTAGGTAGGTTTTCGTCCAATTGACTTTGCATTTACCCCCAATTAGTTGTTGGTCTCCTGCCCATAGGAATTTTTTTCGGATTTTGTCTATGTCGTGGAGTACTTCGTTGCTTGGTTTTAGAGCTGTAAAGAAATATACTGGTTGCGATGAGAGGACCGACTTTGTGAGGGTTATTCGTCCTGCCTGGTGACGTCCCGTCCATGTTGATAGTTTACCTGCCACTTACACCTGTAATAGTACTTTCGTGTGATTGTTCTGAACCTACACGATCATGATTCATGAGAAACAGAGAGCACGCTACTCTTCTGAAATACAGGGGCACGTGGATGTGGAGGTGGCATGCAACCCCTTAATTTGGTCGTGCTAATGGGGACAGCATTGCAGTTCTTGTGAAGAGACACAGAGTTTCTGTAGATGTTCAGAAAGATTGCACCAGTCTGCCTACTGACGGCTCGAACGCATTGGTTCTGAATTTCCTCGTGCAAATTTAGTTAATGGGAAAAAATCTATAAATTGCAAGTTTGCAACATCAGACGACGCAGTCGCCAACACCAAACGCAGCTCGACAGTAAAGAGCAGTCGTCAGCGATCCTGATCGCTGCTCAGTTCGGCAAGCTCCGGCGAGGCCTGGTCCATCGGTAGCCGGCCGGCGCGTTGGCGAATGGCAAGGTCGTCACCGCCGCTCAATCGTGTGGCTTACAAATTACAATGCGTTGGGCTGCTCCTCGAGTTGCAATGCGCCACCGTGATAATTCGCTGCTCGAGGACGGCGGCAGTCTTGGGGGGGCCGATGCTTCCTTCGCGCCGTACGAACTCCTCTTACGGCGGCAGTTTCAATGGCGTTGTGACCTGTACATGACGCGTCAGAGGAAGACAAGGACCCTGGCCTGATGCGTTGGTTCCTCTTGACGACCAGGTGTGTGTGCCACTCTGCGCTGTGCATTCTTCACTCTTAAGTGTTTATGGTCAAGTAATTGCATCACACAATTATGTTGTCTAGCAATATAATGTTGCAACGGGCAATTTGAGAATTGAGAAACCAACTGCAGGATTAGTACCAACCGCTAGTCAAACCATCCCAGAATACTTTTCTTTTTTAAAAAAATAACTGAAACAGAAAGCATGCAACAGCTAATAACTACAAGCTTTTAAAACTACAAACATTGTAGTTTTGAAAAGTATTGTTAAAATTGTAGTTCTTTTTGGTGTCTCCACTATCCAACGTAACTAATAGCCTGCGCCCAACTTCTGCCTTACCAACAGATAAAGGTGCTATCCTTTGTATCTTTATCATTGTGTATCACCTTTTTCTCATCATGCCTTGTGTTTTCTATCACCCACTAATTGCTTTTTTTTCTATTTTGAAATCTATGCCCTATTGTTATGTGACCTCAGAAAAATAAAATATCATAAAAACACTATGCTTTCTCTTGATGAACCTTTGAAATGCTATAAAAAACACTCTGAAAACACAAAACATTGTGAAAGTAGCTTCGTGTGTTTGTTCTGAACCTGCATGATCATGACAAACAGAGAGCCCGCTAATCTTCTGAAGTACAGGGACACATGGAGCAGCGGAGGTGATAACCCCTTAATTTGGCGGTCCGTACGCACCCAGGATGTCATCCACGGCCGCGTCGTTGATGGCAGCTAGGATGCCGCCGCGGCGGAGATGCTCAACGGCCGCCGCCGCCGTGCTGCTTCGCTGGTCGAGGACTCCGGCTGCTTCGGTGACGCTTTCTTCACTGCTGCAGTGTACGTCTTGTTTAGACGCCGCCTTGTGCGGAGCGTTCACAGCGAGCGTGCGCGATCCCCTGGACGTACGACGACCTCCTCGGCGGCACCATCAACGGCTTTGGGGACGGCTGGCTGGGCGTCGCAGGCGCTGTGCGTCATCTTGCCTTGGACTTGACCCGCGAGACCTTTGCCTGATCGGCGGCGCGCCCGCGTCCGCGCGCTTGGACGCCTCGAGCAATGGCGAGGCCACGGCAGCGGCGCCGATGGCATCGCAGGCGCTGGACGAAGCCTCATCGGCAGGCACGGTGACGACGTCGTCGGCTTGCGTGCGTCGTCGCCAGGGAGCAATGGCAAGGCTCACATCGTGGAGACGAGTGCCCAGGGCGCTCGGGCATGGCGACGGTCGAGGCACGGAGCTCCCTGCCCAGGGTCGGGGCGTGGACGGTATTTCATTTACCGTCCACCTCTTGGTACATGTAAACCGTCGGATGGAGCACATGCGGCCCGGATTCGGTAGGATAGCAATCTTGACTTGGTCTTTTTCCCTCCTCGACGCCACGACGGCGCTGGTGGAGGGCGCCGGCAGCCTCGCCGCCGGCGGTGGCAGGCACTTGCTGTTGCGCTGTTGCTCGATCGAAGCTGACGACCTCCCGGCCGGCGGTTTGGAGCGACCGTCTCGTTCTCGCCGCGTTGATGTGGCGGAGGAAGTCGAGCAGCGCGGGTGCTCGGGACCGAACGCGGATGGAGCTGTCGTCCAGGAGCTCCAGCTGCCGGGTCGCGGAGACAGGAACTCTTCGTCGCCGGTCGATCCTGCGCTCTGTAGGTGTCAGTGACCGCGGTAATTCATTTCCTATCACTGAACCTGCATCTCATGGCGAGTTGCAGCAGGAACGCACACAGCGGTGCTGACGAGCTGAGGAATGCACCAAGCAGAGGAGGCGCTAAGGAAGCCCCTGAGCAGATAGTCACAGCGCCGCTGTGTGCTCCCTCTACTCTTCGGATTACCGCTTTAACCATTCTAAATTATAGTTCTTTTGTTTTTGTTTTTGAAAAGGAGCAGGAGCACTGCTAATTGCGGGTACAATCAATTGTAAGCTACATAGGTACAACGAATACTCAAGCGTCTTATACATAAGAAACTAAAGAAACACTACCCCAAGTCAGGTTTCCCACAGGTCTGCTGCCTAAGGTGAATGTCTTCCTGAATGAGATGAAGAACTTGCATCTGCGATAGAGATTTGTTTTCGAAGTTCTTTTGTCATAAATCAAATCTTTTAGATTTCAACAAAGTTTATTGGAAAATCATATCTTCCTTAGGCCTGTCCCAGTGGGAGTTTCATAGAGAGTTTCATCAGCATTAATTTGTATGTCACATCAGCAATTTTGCTGACTTGGCAAGATCTTTACGAGGAGAGAGGATGAAGTTTCATTAAAAGAGAAGTTTCATCCTCATGAAATCAGCATGCACAGTTACCTAGTTTGCAGTTTAGGTAACAGTGCAATGAAATTCCTGCAACAAACTTTCATGAAAGTCACATGTATGCATAGATAGAAAGAGCAAATTAATGCAAATATTAATTAGTTCCAATTCTGAATAATTCAAGGCGAATGTGTTGGGGCTGGATATTCGTGTAAATTACACCGCATGTTTTCTTTTTCACTAGGCAGAAGAATTGAAGAGACGAATTTGAACATTCCCCGGTGAGCACCGAGCCAACAACGACGCGTCGACACCTATGTATTAAAATTTCCCTAATAAATATATAAATAACTGAATATGCAAGAGATTGAGATGATAGAAAATTAAAGTTCAGAGCATGAACATAACAATAACATAGTACATAGTTTATGGTTGGAAGGCTAAAATGGAAGACATGGAAGGAAAGAACAAAGTGCTCAATCAATCAACCCTGAACCACGTGTGAACAGCAAGCTAGCAAGGCCCAGACATTGTTGGCTTTGACCAAGGATTGAATGCACATTAGTATAGGAAAAATCTAAGAACTCAACATGAACACGAGAGAATTTGTGGTGGAACACAACTAGCACCTTATTCTCTGTTGATTGTTGTTTCACATTGCTAAGACACGTTCACATTACCTAAGACATGTTCACATGAAGTAATTAATCATGGCTTCTCAGTTTGCCACCAGTCATGTGACTCCTTGTCTGCTTCCAAGTCTATTCAAATTCTGCGTCAGGATTAATTTCCAACATTCTCCCCCCTAATCTTGACACATCTCAAGCTCGTTGAAGCAGTCAGTCTCAACTATGGCTTGCTCAACTCACAAATATGACGGAGAACTCATCTCTTCAATGTCTTCACACACATAGGATGGAGACTCGTCTCATCAACATCCTGTGCTCATATTCCTATGGTGTCTCAACTCAGGACGGTGATCACATCTCTTCCACATCCTGGACGCACATCTACCATAGACATACGTTTTCTTGTGGGACACAACTGACACAAGAACTCACCCCTCTCGTGGACACAACTTCATGAGAGAAACACACACCATTAGTAACTTAATTTCCCATACATAAATTATAATATATAATAAGATATGGTTCTTCATCAAGGCAATGTCAACAGCTCGAATCAAATGTGCCTCTGCTCCTTCAACTTTGTCTTGCTGCATTCCCAAGAATAATGCCCAAAATCTTAGCAATTGTAACCGCACCTTTGTCTTGTCAAATTTCCTATTGCGTTTGCCTTTTGTTGCCTCCTGTGCCGAGCACGCGTGAGAAGTAGATGCTCCTCTCCATCATCAGTATATCCTTTGGTGCGTTCCTCATGTGACTTCAGCCGCCCGATAAGATCTTCTACCGTCATGGTCTTCATATTGGCAAACTGTTCAATGCTAGAAGCAATTTCAAGAAACTTACGAGAGACGGCACAGAGGAATTTCTTGTCTGCATAAATCTCTTCTACTTTCTCACCAAGTGCTCAAATCTTATTGATGATAGTCATCAACCGGAGAGCAAAATCATCAACAGATTATGATTCCTTCACGCAAATCATCTCGAGCTCCGACTTGAGAGTTTGCACCTTGACATCCTTTATACGATAAGCAAATTGGTTCATCGTCTTGAGAGTCTCCCAAGCTTATATCGCTGTCTCCTTTTCAGCCAATAAGAAGAGGGTTGCTTCAGGTACTGCTTGATAGATGGCTGCCAATGCCATCTAATCCTTTCTTTCACTCACCAACTCCACTGGATCTGAGGGCTCAATTGCCTCCCAAACTCATTGAGCGTGCATGAACGCCTTCATCTTCATAGCCTCGATTGTATAGTTGGTCTTCGACAACACGGGATAGTGGAGGGGCACACCACTGCCCTCTAGGGCTCGAGATGTCGAGCCACCATACTTGCTGCCAGTGAGGTCGCCTCCCACCATGATATACACCAAGCTCTTGATACCACTTGTTGGCTTTGTTGAAGGATCGAATGCACATAAGTATAGGAAAATCTAAGAACTCAACATGAACATGAGAGAATTTGTGTGGTATTGCTAAGACATGTTCACATTACCTAAGACATGTTCACATGAAGTAATTAGCCATGACTCCTTGGTTTGTCATCAGTCATGTGACTCCTTATTTGCTTCCAAGTCTATTCAAATTCTGTGTCAGGATTAATTTCCAAAAGACATTTCAGAAATCTATATTGACAAATCGGACGCGTATCACAAATTTATTTAATTCTTTTTTAATTTCATTATTAATCAATTCGGATATGTGTAGGATGACACCCTTCCTACTGAGTAGTGATCCTAATGCTGGATGCACGACGTGGTGGACAATGCAGCTAACGTGCATGTTTTTGTCACCTGTGTTTCAGAGTGATCCTGATGCATTCAGCAATTTCAGCTACTTGATGATGGAGCCTGCTGCAGGTTGTTGGTAGGCTGGGTGTTTGTCACCGTGATCACGAGGAACCAACTAAAGTACCATGCCCATGGCATAGCATAATGATCATTGATTGCTCGCATTGTGCACCTATCCTCAAACAATTTATTTTCTTTTTTTCACCTTAATTTACCTCTTGTCCTGTCTCCAACCCGACTTCAATGCTTGGAGGTTGAGAAGCATTACACCTCCTGGTATCAATACACCATCATCATCAATCACCTGCTCGGTTTCTTCTCCCATGTCTCATCTAGCTTCTTTAGATCTTCTTCATATATAGGAACATGCCAAATGTTGCTACATAGGTTGTTGACGCTTGATTTGGTGACACACCAAAGTGCTAGAACGCGCAGATTCACAACAAATCAACTCGCACGACACACCCTGCCGGTTTTGGAAATAGGCTTAGCCGGTTTTCTCGGGTTCGCCGCGAAGACCTATGAACGCCTGATCCCATCTGGGCTGGCACACCTAGGGTTGCTCTGAGATCGGCAAGCCACTCAGAACACCTTCGAACACCGTAGAGACACAAGAAGAACAGCAATTTAGGTTTGGAAAAGTAGGGTTGGAAATAAAGTAAAGGCAAATGCATTTTGATAGATTGGATGCCCTCAATCGGTCATGGCCATTCATATTTATAGGGTGGGGAGGTCTTGCTCCTATTGGAGATCGTTTACAAATCAAATCCTGCACAAATCTCCAATTTCTACTCGGATTTGACCAAAACTAGCTTAGCCGATTCTAGAAACCGGCTTAGCCAGGTTTGAAAATAGGCTTGGTCGACATTGGAAACCGGCTTAGCCGGTTCTGCCCAGAAAATCAGCCTTGTGCCAATTTTGGTCATCACACATACCCTCCTATTTTTTGGTAAAGCTTGCGTACCAGAAAACATTTAGAACTAAAATTCATCTAAGGGCGATGTTTCCTACAAGTTCCATCAGCCATTTTTTATGCTAAGAGCTATACTCAGAAATATCGGCCATTTCGACATCAAGCCTCTTGCCATATGCGCGGATAATACTTTTTTAAGTATCTCCTATTCAGAGATTTAGGCAAATGCTCTCCTTGTAACGTTTCCACCATATAAGCATTACCGACAATCACTTTGACAACCTTGTATGGACCTTCCCAACTTGGAAACCATTTATAAAACTTATTGATTTTGGTGCCAATAGGTAGAATAGTCTTCCAAACCAGATCGCCCACTTGAAATGACTTTTCTTTTCTTTGACTTTCTTGTTATAAGCTCTGGCAACTCTAGCTTTGTCTTTTTCAATCTCCTTCAACTCTCCCAATCGCTTATCGGTCACCTCATCAATGTTATCCATCATCAAAGCATGATAATCAATAGAAGTCAAATCATTTTGCTTAGCTAACTGATATGCACCAAGATTCACCTTAACGGACAAAACGGCTTCCTAAAGGAGTAACTTTAGTAGCACTATGTCGAGATATGCGATGAGCCCATATAGCTTCAGACAAAACCTCATACCACCTCCTAGGATTATCCTCTATTTTCTTTTTAATGAACTTAATTAAAATTTTATTACTAGACTCAGCTTGATCATTAGCCTGAGCATAGTATGGGGATGAATTGAGCAATTTAATTATGCCTTTGTTTACTTCACCCCCAACTCCCAACTTTGGCACTATACAAAAAGAAGATTCCCCATCACATCAAACTTGCGGTGCATGAATGGAGTACTAAATGTAAACGAAATTAAAAACTAATTGCACAGTTTTGTTGTACTTTGCGAGACGAATCTTTTAAGCCTAATTAGTCAATGTTTGGACAATAATTCACAAATACACACGAAATGCTACAGTGTGCTACAGTGCTGTAACAGTAATTTGTCACCTCCCAACTTTGGCAACTAAACAATATAAGAGCCAGCAAACTCACATACTTTCTTAGACATAAATGATGTGCCTTCCGTAGTCAAAGTTTGTGTCTTGGTCCATGTCGGAATGAGCCGCGCGCGCGCTGCATATCTCTGACGGATTAATTGCAGGAACTCGTGCCGGCCGGCCGCCTTGTCGTGTCCGTCGACGCTTACTACCCCAGAACGGTCTGCAAGGCCGACAGCGGTGTGATCTGTAGGAGATGCATCTGAACAACGAGGAGAGGGAGACAAGGACCCTGACGAGTTGGTTCCTCTTATTAGACGAGCATTCGCGCGTGCTGCTCTGAAGAAGCAAAGCAAGCTAGCACTCTTTGCTCGTCTTCAGTTGCTGCAGGCGTGCATTATTCTTCAGAGTTTGGTGGAACGACGCATCGGCAGGCACAAAGCATCTCCAAGCTGCTGCGCTTCTGCATCGACGATCAATCAAAGAGAGATAGCCTCATCTAGGATCATGCCATCTGTGTCGTTTAATAGATGAAGCGAGCACTTTTGGTAAGGTAAAACATAAAAGAAACATGCGCTAAACTTCAACCAGTCTGAAAATGCAATGGAACAGATAACGCTCCATGCATATGGGAAGGGAGTGATCTCTCTTGCGAAACAAAGTCCGGTTATCATGCTAAAATAGATCTTGGCTTGCAAAGAACATCCATACATCCATAGATATAAGTGTTTTTAAAATTTCTAGCTACCTGTTTCTTTTCCAAACTCTAAGGATCTTTTGTCGGCTTGAGAAGAACAAGATATGTACGAGGAACAAGATACAAGAGTAGAATAGAAAAGTTGCGCATGAGGATAGAATTACTGCATGTTGAGCTACGTCGGCGCAGACCGGGCATGCGCTACTTGCTACTTGCACGGAGAAACGGGTCTACGCCTACAAATGCATGTACGCTATGTTTAGGCAGCAACGGTGCTCGCTAAACCATACCGTGTGTAAAATATAGCCCTCGCTAACACTTGAATAAGAGAATACAACTAAGGATGCGGTGTCATCGTATGGTACAATATGGTTTGTATTGATTTTTGCAAGTAGCAACTCTTTTCCTTAAATAAAAAGGCAGAAATGTAATGAGTATTTGAGTAGAGAAAATACGTTAGGTCAAAAAATATTGGTTTCCTAGCAAATCTGAAGAGATCCATTGAGTGCAATAAAAATAGTGGTAAAAATTTGAAGACTTTGAGTTTAAAAGACACAATTGATATTTTACCATAGCAATGCACAAGCATTTTGTTTGTAATGTACTAATATACAGTAGTTAGTCACCATATATGCGGCCATCTAAGATAAATAAATAAATGGCAAGCGTGCTGCAAAAGGGTACACTAGTATTCGATAATCATGCTAGTGGTGAAATCAAATGTTAAAGAAATATAAATGTTATGTCCAAGTCATATGCAATCAGCCGATGCATGCATGCCATATCATATCATGTTCAAATCAAATGTAAGAAGCCGTCATCCAGCAAGAGACCGAAGACTTTTCTTTTATATTTTTGTATTAACTAGCCACATGTTATAATTTTCTTTTCATGCTGAAATAATCAGGGGTTTTCTCTGAAGAAATGTGATTAACATAATTTATGTAAATGTAAGAATTATGGAAATATGGGTCTAGTGGGGGCTTAAGCCCCCTTACCACCATATAAACAATGGAGCCCCCCTCTTGAAGGAAAGAGAACCAACTCCGGTCCTCTTATCTTGAAGAAAAGAACATAAACAACATGATGAGCAATGTCATCGATCTTAGGGTGAAGCCCTCGAATTTCGTTCTAATAAGTTCTCAGGTGTTCCATGTGGATGGGCAAGCTCGTTTATAAGAAGCGTCAGCACACCCATCCTCTGAAGCGGGCGTACAACCCCGTCGATCCAATCGCTCGGATGCAGATGCATGCATGGGTTCGTTCTCGGGGGCGGTCTCGCCATCATTCCACAAACATGTGCTACCTGTGTCGTAGAGACCTAAGCATTTGTTGAGTTGGGCAGAAAAAAATCCTAGTTCGCTTAGGGTTGAAACTATAATCTATGCCCCCAACAATCCCATGGCGTTGTAGGGCCAATTTTTTGACCGGTCTTGGGATTCCTATTCTTTTAGTAGAAAAATAAATAAAATTAATTGTGTAGGTGGGCTCAGGCCAACCCAATTTTTTTCGCCTGATTTTCGCTGTCCATAACATAGCGGGCTCAGCTCAGCGGGGCGTATGGCTCTCATGGAGACCAGGTTCAACTCAAGCTCCTCCTCAGGCTTGATCTCACATGTCTCTATGTTAGTTTCGGAACCACGGATAGGGATAGAATCATCATTGCCAATGTCGACATTCTGGATGATGTCTCTAGGAAATGTGTGTCTGTCCCTATCCATATATGATGATGCCACCATCAGATCCTTATAGCCAGTCAAGTGGTGGGTTCCTTGCGAGCAGTGGTGGAGATAGGGGAACAGGGCCCAGGCCCCCTATGACAGTGATTTTCTACTTAAAATTTAAAATTCAAATAAAATTTAAAAAATTAGCATGGTTGCCCCCCCCCCCCCCCCCTAGTCGTGGGCCTTCTGCATATGCACATGCAGCATGGTTGTTACTGGTACATATAACAGGTAGGTCATCAGCGTAATAGATTGGGGTTCATCTACTAACCTGGACACATGGTTTAATTTGCAGCTACGTGTGCATATACTAGTCGCAAGTGCTTTGCCCATTCATTATAGTAGGAAGCAATACAAATTACAAGGATCATCTAATCTAAGGCCACAAAAAAGAGGAAAACAAGAGGAAAGGTTACATGAATTGCCTGTTGCTCAATAATTCCACAAAAGGTCACAATTTATAGATGAAATTTCTTGAAGGATGTTGCTGATCCATAAAGCGCGAGGATCCGGCGCACGCTCGCCAACGGCCGGACGAGGAGCTCCGTCCACACGCCGCCTCCACCAGGGCCGGCACGCGGCGCCGGCGCCTCGGTGGCCTGCTTGATCTCCTCGAGGCCGAGGTCGGCCTCGGCCACGTCGTCCGATGTCCGCACCAGCACCGTACGCGCCTCGCCGTGGCGCCCACACATAACGAGCCACCGCGGTGACTCCGGCATGGCGAGCACACCGGCGGCAAGGAACACCGGAGGGAGCACGCCGGCGGCATACATGACGCGCCAGCCAATGCGCACCGGCAGACCGGCAAAGGCGTAGTTCGACACGTAGCTAATAAGCAGGATGCCGGCGTTGACGAAGATCTGTACAAACCCAACGTAAGGCTTCAAGATCAATGTGGAATCGCGTGGACGGACGCCGGCGAGATCTCGGCGTTGTACACCGGCGCGACGACGACGGAGAACCCGACGCCGCTGACGAACCGCGCAGCCATGAGCGCCGCGTAGCAGTCGCCGAGCGACATGGCGAGCGCGCCGGCCATGAGGAAGACGTTGGCGCCCACCAACGTTCCACGACGGCCCAGCACGTCGGCGACCCAGACCCGAGCATGTACCCGTTCATGGACCTCGATCTGCTCATCGGAGAGGCCCGGCCGCCCGGATGAACAGCTGCGCGCTGCTCATCAGCGCGAGGTTGTAGTCCATGAGGATGGTGGTCATGGAGGCGAGCGTGGCAGGCGAAGGCGTGCATGTTCAGCTGCGTGGCTTCCCGGCATTCGTCGACGAAGCGAAAAACATTGGGAGATAGGGGAAAGAAATGAAGTAGTACGCTCATAACGAGTGGCAGTTGGTAATTTCTTCGAACTTGAGAAAATCGAAGTCTCGAGGAAGCACCTCCCCACCTGCTGCCAAAAATGAGCTTTTCACCCCTTTGGTTGGCTTTTGGCTTTTAGGAAGCAAAAGTAGCCCCCAAAAATCCAACCGAAGGGAGCCTAAGATGTCTCACGCGGAGTCACGATTTATGTAAAGTTTTTCAAAGGTTCACCATTTCATCCAACATAGTTACACACACAAGCTAGCATCCATACTATGCATTGTCCTTCAACACAACTTGCCAAATTGGACAACAACCACATCCCCATTCGGTCAAATGCAATCTACGCGTGAAAGTAAGACATATATACTCCTCTCTTCAGCACACCTTTCACAATCTATCAAGCAAACAACAAGAACCATTATTCTCGAAGGCCTACCATCACACCACTACCCCATAGCTTCAAAAGTTCGCTTGTTCCCAATGGAGGAACAAACCATGGTCCTCATTGTTGGGGCAGGCCCAGCGGGGCTCGCAACGGCAGCATGCCTCACACAACTCTCCATCCCTTATGTAATCGTCGAGCGTGAGTATTGCAGCGCATCCCTGTGGCGCAACCGTGCCTACGACCGCCTCAAGCTACACCTTGCAAAGGAGTTTTGCGAGTTGCCCCACATGTCGTACCCGGCAGATGCCCCAACCTACATCCCAAAGGATCAGTTTGTGAAGTACCTCGACAGTTACATTGAGTGCTTCAACATCCGACCAAAGTACCACACTGCCATCGAGTCATGCACATATGACGAAGCTAGAAGATGTTGGCTCGGTGTGGCTCATGACATGAAAACATCCGTGTCTGTTAGGTACATGGCGAGGTTCCTTGTTGTCGCAAGCGGTGAGAATAGTGCAGAGAACATTCCTGTGATCCCTGGGCTACACTGCTTTACTGGAGAGACTATCCACTCATCAAGATACAAGTCAGGTGCCACCTACTCGGGGAAGAACGTACTAGTGGTTGGGTGTGGCAACTCTGGAATGGAGATAGCCTATGACCTTGCGTCTCATGGTGCCAACACATCCATTGTTATTCGCAGCCCGGTAAGTTCATTATTTTTGCAATAAAAAGCAGACATGGAGCTTCTGTTACATTGTTTGATAAAGTTTTAAATTGATGTAAAGGAGCATTCATAATATAAGATCTTGAATTTGTTACAATTTTTCTAAATTAAGGAAAAGAACATATATAGTCCTAAACATTAGGAAATATGGGGTGACACTTCTAGAAAGACAAAAGCTCTATGCATATGTATGTTGTTGTGCTCTTACAAGATATATATGTGTGACATGTTTTATTCTTACAGGTACATGTAACCACAAAAGAAATAATCCGGTTGGGCATGACATTGGTCCAACATACACCGGTGAATGTTGTAGATGATCTTCTTGTGAGGTTGTCAAATTATGTGTTTGGAGACCTGTCAAGGCATGGAATTGTGAGACCTAAAATGGGTCCTCTCCTTCTCAAGGAAAAAATTGGTAGATCTGCTGTGATTGATGTTGGGACAGTTGGTTTAATTAAGAAAGGAACCATCAAAGTGAGACTATTTCCTCATATGACAAAATTTTATATAATAAAGTTTCTTTGGTGACTTATTTGAGTTTGTTTATCTCTACAGGTGCTTGGAAACATTTCCAAAATCAAGGGAAAGATTGTTGAATTTGAAGATAGAAACGAAGACACTTTTGATGCTATTGTATTTGCAACAGGATATAAAAGCACTGCAAATACATGGCTCAAGGTACATAGTAATGTCATTATTTGGTCTTCCCTTGCAAAAAAATAATCGAATGTCTGTGTCATTTGTTTTACAACGAATTTACAAATATATCATTGTAATTTGTTATTGCAGAATGGTGAAAGCATGCTGAATAATGATGGATTGCCTAAGAAAGAATTCCCAAATCATTGGAAGGGTGAAAACGGGCTCTATTGTGCTGGTTTGGCAAAGAGAGGCCTGGCTGGAATCGCAATGGATGCCAAGAACATCGCCAATGACATATTGTCTTGTCTAGCTTCCATGCATGATATCTAGATTTTTTAACTATAGCCGGCTTTTAACTGCATTTTTGGCTATCTTCTAGCCATATTTGTGTGGGGGTGTGTGTGATCTTCGTCTTGTGACAAAATTTCATGTAATTATAGTTTGTAAAAAAAAATTCACTTGAACATTTTGCTTCATATTTATCAGGAAATGTCTAGTTTTCCACTTTCCCAAGTCTCATCTAACTTCCCTACATCTGGCTATAGGGTTTATCATTGCTTTTATGTGCATGTTGTGTCCCACATGGATCTATCTCACATGCTAACTCAACTGGTAATTTTGGCAAATGCTTTGCATGACGGCATTAGGAGGGTTGTAGGATTATTTGTAGGCATGATACTTGAAAAGTATTCTTAAAAAGAATTTGCCATGCATTCATCTATTTTCTAATCCTACGAGAACCAGAGCATCTAGGCCACGGCGTCTCTCATGTTAGGTAGCAATCGCTTGTCGTTTTCATGAGCTCGACTAGAGAGTACCAGACGAACACAAGGAACAAAATATCGATCCCATCAGTGTAGCGAAGCGTCTCACTAAAGACTGAGGCTTTGACAGGCTGACTTGCTCGTCGGCTTGCGCGGCATCCAAGCATGTGTGGCCACTGGCCAGATCTCTCTCTCGACATCAATCATGGCTCCTGAGCATAGCTTTCACTTGTACAGATAAATTGATGCCCATTTGTATTGTAAACTTTTAACAGATTGTAGGTAAATTCTCATTTTTCTAGACAAGAACTTGTAATTTGATCACTGTTCTCGATTTGGATCCATGTGTGGTGCAAACAAAGAGATTTACTGAAGAAAGAACGACGAGCTTAGATCGATGCATGTGAACCTTCTGCCAGGAAGCCTTTTAAAAGCAACACAACGATACAACATTCCACAACTTTTCATCACATCACAACTTTTGCAAGGATCCATCGCTCTTCCAAGAGTCCAAGACCTTGCCGGCGCGTGGCGGTGGCAAAACCATGGCGCACGCCGACGATACCGCGGCCGTGCCGCTGCTCCCCTCTCCGACAACGACGACGAAGGCCGGCGACGAGCCGCCGCGCCGTAACATGTACGCCTTCGGCTGCGCCACGCTGGCCTCCATGACCACCATCCTCATGGGCTACAACCTGGCGCTGATGAGCGGCGCGCAGCTGTTCATCCGGGAGGACCTGGGCCTCTCGGACGCGCAGATCGAGGTGCTCGCGGGCTCCATCAACGTGTTCATGCTCGCGTCCATCCTCGCCGCCGGATGGGCGGCCGACGTCCTCGGCCGCCGCGGCACGCTCGTGCTCGCCAACGTCTCCCTCATGGCCGGCGCGCTCGCCATGGCGCTCGGCGGCAGCTTCCCCGCGCTCATGTTCGCGCGATGCGTCACCAGCGTCGGGTCCGGGTTCTCCATCGTCGTCACCTCCGTCTACAACGCCGAGATCTCGCCGCCGTCCATGCGCGGATTCTTGTCGTCCTTCCTCGACGTATGTGTTTGAACTATGAACATCCTTCTTGCTGTGATCTTTAACTTAACGTGGTTGGTGTGGTCGCGCAGCTGTTCATCAGCCTCGGCTTGCTCCTCAGCTACGTGTCGAACTACGCCTTCGCCAGCTTGCCGGTGCACCTCGGTTGGCGCGTCATGTACGCCGCCGGAGTGCTCCCGCCGGTGCTTCTGGCCGCCGGCGTGCTTGCCATGCCGGAGTCGCCGCGGTGGCTCGCGATGCGCGGGCGCCACGCCGACGCGCGCGCCGTGCTCTTGCGCACCTCCGACACGCCCGCCGAAGCCGACCTCCGCCTCGAGGAGATCAAGCAGGCCGTCTTCAAGGAGCAGCCACAGGCCAACGACGGCGGCGGCGGCGACGTCTGGAAGGAGCTCCTCCTCCGCCCGTCGGCGAGCGTGCGCCGGATGCTCATCTGCGTCGTCGGCGTGCACTTCTTCCAGCAGGCCTCCGGCATCGACGCCATCGTGCTCTACAGCCCGCTGGTGTTCCGGAAGGCCGGCATGTCGTCGAACGACGCCGTCCTCGGCGCCACCGTGGGAATCGGAGTCGTCAAGATGTGCTTTGTCCTCGTGGCGTCGCTCCTCTCCGACGGCGTCGGCCGGCGGCCGCTCCTCCTCGCCAGCACGGCCGGCGTGGCCGCGTCGATGGCGTCGCTGGGGACGGCGCTCTGTGTTGGCTCGACCTCGCCGGTGAGCATGGCGGCCACCATCGCGTCAGTGCTAGCGTTCATAGCGGCGTTCTCGATCGGGTTCGGGCCGCTGGCCGGCACGTACAGCGCCGAGATCATGCCGCTGCGGCTGCGGGCGCAGGGGGCGAGCCTGGGCATGGCGGTGAACCGGCTGACGTGCGCGCTGGTGAGCATGACGTTCATCTCGCTGGCGGACGCGATCACCATGCCCGGGTGCTTCTTCCTGTACGCCGGGGTGGCGGCGGCCGCGTGTGTGTTCGTGTACGCGCGGATGCCGGAGACGAGGGGCAGGAGCCTCGAGGACATGGACGTGCTCTTCGCCAAGTGATCTTTGATGGCTTCGATCATCACTAGCTAGTGACCGAGGCGGTGCAGCGGTTCTTGAGAAGATGAGTGCTAGATTGCTAGTATCTTGTTGTTTTTATGTTACCCGACAGTTTGCACAAATTGCTGTGCAAATTGACGCCTTTTTTGTTTCACGTTTTGGCTCTGAACTTGTCGAATTACTTTATCCAGACACAGTTGCCTCTATAACATTTTGTATTCTCTTAGTTCAGGATCTTTTTTTAAAAAAAAATAGAAAAGATGCTACCATGATTTTTTTTGGGGTCAGCCGCGAAAACTTGAATTAAACCATACACACGATGTAGGTGGGGAGGGTGTTCCCGGTGTATTGAAACACGTCATGGTTGAGTATTATGCACCGCTCAAACAAATAAAAATACGGCACAAAAAATTTAAAAAAGTGGCACTGAACAATCTAACTGGGTTAGAGGAACAATAAATTATGAAAATAATCTCAAGTAAAACAAATCATCACATAATTGGAAAACTTAGTTAAAAATACTCAATACATGGTAACAAAATAAAAATTCTAAACTTGTACTGTTGTTCTAAAAAACCCAGAAAAGTGTTACCTACATCACTTATACGGCCACATTTGCGTATAGTAAGAAAAAGAAAAAACAAAGTGGCACATTTCATAGGCCGTAATGCTGGAAACAGCCCAACCCGTTCTTGGATTGTACCCAGCACTTGCCAAAGTTTCATGGGCTGAACTGGCTTTCTAACTAAGAAAACATTGTTTGTTTTGAGGAAAAGAATGTTATGGCCACCTAAAACAAAATAAGGCCCAAACTAGCCCAATATATTTCGCGCCGGAGCCGAAAATCGTGCGGGCGCCACACGGGCTTTGTTCCCGGTCCGCGAACAGTTCGACTGATGATGATTTGAGAGGCAAGCCGAGCGCGCCAGCCCGCTAGAGCCCAAGACGCAAAGCCCAACAAAGCACTTTTTTTTTTTTGAGAAAGCCCAAAAAAGCACTTGCCGTCGAACACTGAAACCGCCACGAACTCCAACGCTCCCCGGCCCCACCTGCCAGTGACAGATCGCATCGAACACCACCGTGCCCACGAGCCAGTCAGTGACCCGCCGCCTCCACCGCAAACCGCCACGAACCCGCGCGCGCCTCGTATATAACCAGACCCCCCTCCCCCCCCTCGCGTGCTCCTCCTTCCAAATCCGCCTCCCGGCCCAACTAACCTACCAAACCCTAGCTAGAATTAGAAAAATTCCCCATCCCGAGCCCGCCGCCGCGTCGCCGGGGGATGGCCGAGTACGACGAGCGCTACGAGGGCAACGGCGGCCCCGTCTCCGGGGCGGACGCGGCTGGTGCCTACGCCCAGGCCGAGTACGGCGCCGCTCCCCCGGCCGCGGGGGGCTCGCCGCCCGCCGGAGCCAAGCCCACCGGGTTCTCCGACCACGCCGACGGCCGCAACTCCCAGCCCCAGGTTCGTGCGCGCGTGGCCCCGATCTGATTTGCTACCATGCCTGTGGCTCGTAGTTGGTAGAAACCGCTAGGTTGCGGGAGGGTGTGCGGCGGAATGCGTGATTTTTCGTATTTGATGCTGGCGCGAGGGGGTCGCGTTGGGCTAGGTCCGATGTCTCGGGTTAGATTGGTTCGGTTGGGGCGTTATGTTCCCGGAGTCTAATGTAGCGCGGTGGTTATTATTGCCAACCTGATTTCTTATTGTGGTTGTTGGTGATTTGCTTCCAATTGAGTAATAATACAAATAGTGCAACTAAAAATAGGGGGATAATTTGGGCTCTGTACGAGTTATTGGTTGGAATGAGCCTCTTTAGGTCTAGTGACTTGGATGGGATCGTTTCTATACGAAATCTTCTGTTCCCGTCAGTCCTGAGATTGGTGGCAGGAGGAGGCTAATTTTACAAACTTTTACCATGCTCGTTATAGTTTGTATTGTTCTTATTCTGCAATCTTAGTTTTTAAGTTTAATAATTCATATTTTGCTGATCATGCCCCACTGGGTAGAATACAAAATAAGTCACATGTTGGCATTTGATTGCTGACATTTTGTTCAGCTACTGCATGGTAGGTTGTAACCTCCAATTGGATTAGCAGCTGCTTGTGGATTCATGCGAAAATATCAATCTCTGTCAGCCTTTGTACATGCTTAGCAACATGTTTTACTGTTATTTCCTTTGGATATACTGGGCTGATTGTATTCTTAACTTTTGTTAGCACGAGACACAGTCACATGACAGTGGTTCCTCAAAATCCCGAGAAAGGGACAGAGACCGTGATAAGGGCAAGGACAGGGAGCGCGACAGGGACCGTGGCCGAGATAGGGAGAGGGACCGCGACAGGGATAAGGACCGTGAAAGAGGTGACAGGGACCGAGATCGTGATCGCCACCACAGGGATCGCCGCGAGCGCAGCGAGAAAAGGGAACACCGCGATCGTTCTCATGATCGTGACCGCCACCGTGATGATCGTGACCGTCACAGGAGCCTTGATTCTGAAAGGTAATGGGTCAATTATTTGTGTAATTTAGTTTTGCATTTTCAGCTTTTGTCTTCTGAGTTATTTTTTGCTAGTTTTGAACTTTGTTTACTGAATTGATGATTGCGCAATCGGCTAGCCACCTAACTTGATAGGCTATGTTCAGGAGATTTCGAAACTTGTGCCTGTGCAATCTAGGTTTACCTCATAATAATCTTCTGAAACTGTATAACATGCTAATTCACTGTATTGTATTGATATTTCTAAGCAACCTAATGTAGTGAAAAACTACTAGTGCAGATGCAAACCAATCTATATTCCTCCTATTGCAGTGAGACACAGTTCTCCTGCGTTTTCTAGAGAAAATCTTATATAGTGAAAATCTGAGTCACTGCAACAATTTGCTGTTCAATAGTCATCTACTTGTGATGTATTTTTTTTTGTTAATTGTTTCACTTTCTTTAGTCAGAAAACTGCTGAAATTTTTTGGCCAGCTATATTCTGGAAACCTGGGTCTTCATAAACTGATGACAAAACCATTCAGTCAAAAAAAATAATTTGAATGAAAAAGAGGATATATGTTTCTTTATAATAAACATTGTTGCAAAAACAAAAGGCACTTAGTTGCAGCAGAAATCTGATGTATGGATCATAATGCAGGAGAAGAGATCGTGACAGAGATGGCCACCGTAGGCATCGATCCCGCTCCCGCTCTCCGTCCAAGAGTCGTGACCGTGACCGTAGATCTAGATCTCGTTCACGCTCTCGTTCAAAGAGGTATGTAATTGGATGCTCTCTCTCTCTCACTACATGTTTTTAGTTTGATTTCTTTTGTCGGTGCCTTTAGAGGTTTTTGAATAGACAACTCATCTTGTGCTTTGATGCCTTCTATGTATAAATGCTCTTTCCATAGCTAATTGTTGTCTTTTGGTTTTGCATATTGAAAACTCACTGCAAAATGTGCATTTCTGAATCGCTATGCATTGATTCCTTCCTATCAAATTTTAACTTGAGTAAATGTGTATTTATTTTGACATGATTTATTCTTTTTAAACATGGTCTGTTGTTTTATTGTACTATCTACTCCATTTTAAACTGAAAAGTTAATTAGTCCATGTTTTATTTAATTAGCTTGTCCTGAACTTAATATATTTAAAAGCGAAGGGGAGTGCCTGCAACCTGTTTTCTTTTAACTACTTGCTAACATCTGTTCTTTTAAACAGCAAGCGTGTGAGTGGATTTGATCAAGGACCGCTGCAACAGACGATGCCTATAGTTACTGCTGGTGCTGTTCCTGGTATGTTATCATAGTTCTGTAGTGTAATTTGCTTTTTACATATATTTATCTATGATTGGAGTTGCCACTGGTGGACTTTCGATAATTGCATGCACATTAATAAAAAAAATGTTAAGTTTATTGTTCTTTCAACTTTCTTAGCAGTGCCAAATTCAGTCTAAACTGGTGGCTTTAGCGATGCAAAGTATAGCCTCATTCTTATTATTCTTTTATGCCTAAGAATCTTTAAGGAGTAGGATACTTTTCTGGCTTGTCTCCAGAATGTATGCTTGAGCTCTTGGAATTTGTCCCATCTGGCACCTTCTGTTTAGGCTTTGTTAGATTCTGTTGATTTTTTTTTGTACAGAAGACCTGTGTATTTTGTTCTTAAAATTTTATTATGAATGTAATTGAATCTGAGCAAAATTTTCTTGTCTGTTCTTGGTGTTTGCTTTGTTGTTGTGTATGTGTATGGTTTAGAAGGCAATCTTGGGCTGCTTTGTCCAATCTGCTGCCAATGGAATGAGCTGGCTACTGTAGCTTTAATGTACGAGGACACTCTGGTTTGATATCTTGTTCGTCTCCATATCCACATGTATTATATTTTGATAGTTTCAGATCTAATATTTCAGTAATTTTCTAAAAACAATATACTACCCTGTTCCTCTTGTGAAATGTGGCAAATTTAACTAAGCTTCGTAGCAATGGTGGGTGTGTATTCATTGTGTGATGCTCAAATTTTGTTTTCTTTATCGTAACAGCTTTCTTTGAATTGCAGGTCAGCTGCCTGTAGTCACTCCTATACCAGGGATGTTTCCAAACTTATTAATGGGACCGGTAGGTTTCCTTTCACGGTTGCTTAACTAGAAGCTTATACTATGATTGGTCCTTTTTGTCATGATCTGGTAATGGAATTCAATCTTTAATTATTAGATTTTTTGATTCCTAATTTTGACTTGCCTTTTCATCAGATGAACCCCCTTATTCAACCTCAAGCCATGACACAACAGGCTACTCGACATGCTCGGCGTGTGTATGTTGGTGGACTTCCTCCAACTGCTAATGAGCAGGTAAGTACTTAGATTAATTTTCTTTTTACTAGTTTCTCTTTTTGTCTTCCATATTTACCAGTTTTGTATTGTTTCATGCAGACTGTTGCCATATTCTTCAATGGAGTTATGGCAGCTATTGGAGGAAACACTGCTGGTCCAGGTGATGCTGTTCTTAATGTCTACATAAACCATGACAAGAAATTTGCTTTTGTTGAGATGAGATCTGTGGAGGAAGCAAGCAATGCAATGGCCTTAGATGGCATAATGTTCGAGGGAGCACCAGTGAAGGTCAGAAGGCCGACGGACTATAATCCTTCCTTAGCAGCTGCGCTTGGCCCAAGCCAACCAAATCCCAATCTTAATCTTGCTGCTGTTGGCTTAACGCCTGGCTCTGCTGGAGGATTAGAAGGTCCTGATCGCATTTTTGTGGGTGGTCTCCCCTATTACTTCACTGAGGCCCAAGTGCGGGAGTTGCTTGAGTCCTTTGGTCCTCTGCGGGGATTTGATCTTGTGAAGGATAGGGAAACTGGTAACTCGAAGGGCTATGCTTTCTGTGTGTACCAGGATCTTACTGTTACCGACATTGCCTGTGCTGCTCTTAACGGTATCAAGATGGGAGACAAGACCCTTACTGTTAGGCGGGCGAACCAAGGAGCTGCTCAGCCTAGACCAGAGCAGGAAAGTATCCTGTTGCAGGCACAACAACAGGTGCAAATGCAGGTACAAGCAGGCTTTCTATTTAGACTTACTTTATTAAAGATACATCTTTTATGTAACGATTGTTGTTGTTCAATTTCTGACTGCAATCTTTGAACAGAAACTCGTGTACCAAGTTGGAGGTGCCCTTCCAACAAAAGTCGTATGTCTGACACAGGTAGTCACAGCAGATGAACTGAGAGATGATGAGGAATATGAGGACATTGTGGAGGACATGAGGGAAGAAGGACGCAAATATGGTATGCCGCATGAAACCCTGGACTTCTGTCCCCTCCTTGTTTTGACCTCTTATATTCTGTTCTATAATTGTTTTGATTGCCTTCCCTCAGTTACTGAACTGGTTTCCTTTTGTGTGTTTGTCTTTTTGTGTGTCTTTTTTGTAGTCCCACATAATGCCATTGCAGAGTGTTTTATAGTCCGACCCTATGCAATATTGGCAATCGGGCCTTAACCTACAGAAGACACACTTTCTTTTGAGTTTGATTAATCATGTATATTATTATATTATTATTACCCTCTGCCTATGGATGTACTCACTAACACTTGGACAGGTAACTTGGTGAAAGTTGTAATCCCACGGCCTGACCCCAGCGGGGCTCCTGCTGCTGGAGTTGGGAAGGTGAGTTCTTATTTAGTCTCAACGTAAGCATAGCATTTGGATTGCACTAATTGAACTTCAACCCCGATCCATGAACTTGTGCTGCAGGTGTTTTTGGAATATGCAGATGTGGACGGATCGACCAAGGCGAAGACGGGCATGCACGGGAGGAAGTTTGGCGGGAACCAGGTGGTGGCCGTGTTCTACCCCGAGGGCAAGTTTGCTGCGGAGCAGTATGACGGATGAAGTTTGGCTTGAGCCAGGTATTCTACCCGAGGACAGGTTCGCTGCTGAGCAGTATGGACAGATGAAGTTAGAATTATGCTAGAGTTGGAGTCACGCCACACTGGTTGTTTTTATCTTAGTTTGAGGAAGTTAGAACTCTATTTTTGTTTTTATCTTAGTTTGATGAAGTTCTATTTTTGGCCATTGCATTCGGCCATATGCCCATATTGTAGTCGTAAAATGAACCATAATAGTTGTTGGATGCGTGCTGCTAAGATGAACTAAGATGAAAGAATCCGATTGGTGTTTGCGTTCATTCGTTTATTTCTTAAATGAGTTTTCGTTTGATGATCCAATAACCGAAGGTAGACTCCCCTACATATTAACCTGTTTGTAATCTCACTTGGACCGATTCGTTCGACTGTGCTGTCCCGGGCTGACTAGTTCGCGTGCGCGTGATCGAACAGGGTATTTGGTCTGTAAAACGTAGGAGTGGTTTCGGCCTTGCTCGATGGGTTGGCCACTTGGTGCTGATTGTTTGGGCCGGTTTGGTTTCACACCGATAAGAGTTTTCAGGTTAAGATGGTTTGAGCCCATGGGAAACCGGTTCAACGAGCTTGTCACATGACATGGTTCCTTCGGCTCGTCACCAGCAGATATTAAAGAAAATAAAAGACAAATCCATCTTATTGTCCTCTTCGCCTGCTTCGTATCATTTGTTTGATCTGTTCGCCTTTTCTGTTCATATATACCATGCCTGTTTTATCCATCTGAATTTAGCTAGGTGTAGTGCAGTTTCTTCCAAATTTGAACAAGACAAGACCGTTGTCAGTTCATTACCGAAGAAGCTCCTAGGCTAGCTAAGGATCCGAATGAACTTCCAGGCATGCAATTCGGGACGCATCAAAGTACAAAGACACGACAAAGGGCGCTGCCTGGTTGTGACGAGAGATGCAGCATGGCCAGATCTGGACACTGAGATGGAAAGAGATGGAGCCATGGAGAACATAGGTCCATGGTGTGTACTTCAGTTTGGAGCCATTCCAATGAAGCAAGTTACTCCTGATACCACTCATTCCCATTGACAAAACTGCTCGGTATCATAGTAAATTCAGATGGGATGTTATAGACGAGTATATATAGAGTGGATAATAAGTAGGGAGGCCTGAGTATGCAAACAAAAAAAAAATGAACGAAATGGCCTTGAAAATAAACGAACTCATACTATGTCCATTCCAAGTTTTCCCTATTTAATTTGGACCATATTTTGTAGACATAAAGTTTGGTGCAGAACCATAATAATTGTTGGATGTGTGCTGCTAAAGAATTCATTTGATATTTTGATGTTTCTCCTTGTTTGCTTGCTTGGATGCGAGATAGGCTGCAAGCGTTTGGTTCTTCCACTCGAAACACAAGCAGTGGTGTGAGCAAAAGGGATCGATCTTCTCCTGATGCCACTCATTCCTATTGAGAATTCCTCTCAACATCATATCAAATTCAGGTGGGATATTTTGTGGATGAATATATGTAGAGATGGTAATAGGTTGGGAGGCTTCAAGTGGTAACCACGTGTGAAAAAAAAAAGAACAGTAGGTGTTGATTTATTATTAAATTTACATATTAGTGGACCAGCAGTTCTTGCACATGTTGACCTTAAAGTTGAGCATCAAAATTGAACCTAATTAACTTGAAAAATAAATGAATTGATGCTACATCTACCTATCTAGATCTATATTAATCACACAGTCTGATGATTAGTAAGATCATACGGTCGATTTGGTGTAAGATCACAGCAGCTGAGATTTGGTGTGCTCAATCTAAAAGGATATACTTCATTGGTCTCCTAGAAACAAATATTTCATAAAAAAACAATATGTTAGCTACCTCAGGCGTGCATGCAAGAGTCCAGTGCATACGTGTATGGGCTTAAGAGTTGAGAATCTAATTAATAAGATGCAACACTAAGAGCCATTAAGGATTTAAATAACAAATTATATACCATAAATTTAAGTAGAAAACTTTTCTTCAGCCTAAGACATAGCATTAACACGAGCATGGACCCAAAAGATTGTCACTGTATTATTTCACTTTCCAACAAGGAATGAATAGACGTTTGTGTGATTATCTTCAATTTGTATAGATTAATCAAGAAGTATACTAATTCTCATGTCATCACGGTAAAAGTAGAAGCTTGCATTGCTTGTGGCAACATTTAATTGGATAATAAAATAATCATAGACTTAAGTATAGACACACAATTGTGCATACACTGTGTGAGAAGACAAATCCATCTGTCCTCTTACGTCATCATTGTTTTATCTGTTCGCGTCTCCCGTTCATGCACCAAATCTGTTGCCGACACTCTTGGCTAATGTTGCCATCCGTCGAATGTTTGTCTCGAGCAACTCATATACCTTGTCTGCATAGCTACGAAATGATAATTAAAGTCCATGTAACATTGCATAGGTGTAGTGCAGTTTCTTAAAAATTTCAACGAGACATCACCAGTGCAGAAGAAGCTCCTGGGCTAGCTAAGGATCGGAATGAGCTTCCGGTAACTGTTCATCAACACGAACGCATAATCAAAGTAGGAAGAAGTTAAGCTACGAAGGGCGCTGCCTTGTTGTGACGAGGTGGCACTCAGTGGAGCTACACTCAGATGGAGCCATGGAGAACATAGGTCCATCGTGCACTTCAGTTTGGAGCCATTTCAGTGAAGCGCGTTACTCCTGATACCACTCATTCCCATTGAGAAAAAGCTGCTCGATCGGCATCATAGTGAACTCAGATGGGATGTTGTAGATGAATATATATAGAGTTGATAATAAGTTGGGAGGCCAGAGTGTGCAAACAAAGAAAAGAAAGAGAAAGTAGCACTATGGGAAAGTTAAAAATTGCCGAGTGTTTTTTCTTTGCCGAGTGTTTTTTTTCGAACACTCAGCAAACAAGCTCTTTGCCGAGTGCCAAGCTAAAAACACTCGGTAAAGAAAAAACACTCAGCAAATCGGAACTTGGCCGAGTGTAAAAAAAAACGCTCGGCAAACCCCCCTCTTTGCCGAGTGTCAAAAAAAAACACTCGGCAAAAAAATAATTTTTTTCCTCTTTTCACCTTGAATTTTTTTCTACTCCCCACATACAACATGTGGTACAGCATGTTAAAATTTGGTATATTTTTGGATTTATTTGCTATATTTATTTAATTAATTGCATTTCAAGGAAATTTTTGTTATAAGTCAAATTTGAACTGCAAGTGATTCAAATTATGGAACAAAATGAGTAGAAAAATGATATTCATGTTATTTGGCCCAATTTGAGACCTGACCCATGAAATAAAAAAAATTTCGAACATCTTGTTCAGGAAACATGACCATAAACGTGTGGCTGGAGTATTTTTAAATTGTAAAAAAAACAAGCAAAGTCTGAAAATCATGAGATTTGTCATGAGGTGATGATATAACATGTGGAGGCTGTGGAAAAAAATTGAGAAGGTTTTGCACATTTCATCATGTACGATGTTTACAAACCGAAGCATCTCAGAAGAAGAATAGTAACTTTGAGAAGGATTCGATAAGATTTAGAGTCTAAGTGACGGTCGAGTTTGGTTTGACTACAAAACCTTTTGTATAGTCAATAGAGAACATATATTGTTTTATGTTAAAATTTGGGATTTTTTTTTGAAATTGTTGGATATTTTTTAATTTTTTTAAAGAAAACTTTGCCGAGTGTCCTAGGTTAGACACTCGGCAAAGAAACCTTTACCGAGTGTCACATATAGGACACTCGGCGATTTTTTCCCCGTATCGGGCCCGCCTCCCCTCACGCCGCCCCCCTCAAGACACCCCCGGCCCGTCTCCCCTCATGCCGTCCCCGCCCCCCCCCCCGCCGCGCCTCCCCTCACGCCGCCCCCCTTCTCCCCCACCCACGCCGCCGGATGCCGCCCCTTCCCTCCCACCGGACGCTGCCTCCCTTTTCCCCTTCTCCCCCGGCGGGGGCCAGATCCGGGCGAGGATGGGAGGCGGCCCTCCCTTCCCTCGGCGGACGGGCCAGATCCAGGCAGCGAGGGCCAGATCCGGGTGAGGATGGGAAGCGGCCCTCCCTTCCCTGGCGGCCGCCCCCTCCCCTTCTCTTTGGCGCCTCTCCCCTCTAGGTCGGATGCGGCGACGACACCTCCCCTCCAGGCCAGATCCGACAGCGGCTCCTCCCCTCCTGGCCGGATCCCCTCCCCTCGCCGCCGGATCCGGCGGCAGCCAGTCGCCCCCTCCCCTTCTCCTCGGCGACAGGTGGTGTGGCGGCGGGTGGCGGTGGGTGGCCCCCTCCCCTTCTCCTCGGCGGGTGGCGGTGGGTGGCCGGGCGCCCCCTCCCCTTCTCCCCGGCGACGCGCGGCCCGCCCCTCCCCTTCTCCCCGGTGGATGTGGCGGTGTGGTGGGCGGTGGCCGTGGTGAGGCGGCGGCCGTGGCGAGGCGGCATGGTGGCAGTGGTGGCGGTGGTGGAGGCCGGTGGTGGAGGCCGGTGGTGGTGGCCGGTGGTGGAGGCCGGTGGGCGGCGGCCGTGGCGAGGCGGCGTGGTGGGCGGCGGCTATGGCGAGGCGGTGGTGGTGGAGGCCGGTGGTGGTTGCCGGCAGTGGTGCCGGTGGTGGTGGCGGCCGGAGTTTTTGGTTTTTTTAATTTTTTTCGAAAAATATGTTTGCCGAGTGTTTTTTGGGCGCTCGGCGAAAGCTTCGCCGAGTGCCCGACATAAAACACTCGGCAAAGTTAACTTTGCCGAGTGTATTTTTACCGTGTGCCATTTGCCAAGTGTTACACTCGGCAAACGTTTCGCCGAGTGTTTTTTGCCCTTCGCCGAGTGCCCCCGGCACTCGGCAATTTTCCTGTGTCCCGTAGTGTAGGTGGGTGATTTCTTGTTGTAGTTACAGCTGTTGCACCTGCAGTTTTCCTTGCCATGCTGTCCTTCATGTTGAGAGCCAAAATGAACGAAATGGCCTTGAAAACAAACGAATAATACTATCTTTTTTTCGAGAATTAAATAAATGAATT
The DNA here is from genome assembly GCF_000263155.2 of Setaria italica. Taxonomy (NCBI): domain Eukaryota; kingdom Viridiplantae; phylum Streptophyta; class Magnoliopsida; order Poales; family Poaceae; genus Setaria; species Setaria italica. The sequence goes on along the minus strand of NC_028457.1, from coordinate 35,291,610 downwards.
AATACTATGTCCATTCCTAGCGTTCCCTATTTAATTCGGACCATATTGCATACATAGTTGTTGGATGTGTGCTGGTAGCCTGCTAAATAATTCATTTGATGTTTCTCCTTGTTGCTTGCTTGGATGCGAGACGGCTGCAAACGTTTGGTTCTTGCACTTGAAACGCAAGCAGTTGCGCGTGTAGATGAGGTGTGAAAAAGAATGGATCTTGTGAAGAAATGTTGAAAAGCCTTGTCCGAAGGGGATATACAAATTGTGACCCAGTTCGGTTACTTGCCACGAGTTTGGAAGAAGGAATTATTCAAACTTTCCTGAATCTTACGAAAAAGTTATCATATTTTATTAGGATTTAGGACAACCGGCTCACCTGGAACTCCTTTCACCATTTCGTTGTATGGGCCATATCAGGTCGAAGCTCACGCGCCCAATGGATTGACGATGGATTACAACAACAGCGCGCTGTTCCACAGAGAGGCTGCTGGGCTGAGGAGGCTATTTGGTGGTTTGCCTCGAGCGATTCATATACCATGTCCTTCCAAACGACAGAACCCGAGTACCATTATAGTATTGCCTAGGTGTTGTAAAGTCTCTCAAATTTTCATTCAGACATCCCCATAGACGATAACTTACTGAAGCCGAGGCGGCTAGCTACTAATCAGGATACCAGTAGCTGTTGTGTGATTATGACTCACATATTACATCATAAGCAGTGATTGGTCAGATGGTTACGTAGCATATAAACCACCGTTAGATGGCATAAATCATTGTTAAACTAAGATGGATGATAGATGCACTAGTTTAGTTAGTTGAGTTGATTTGCACTAAATGAAACATGAAGGATGAATGTAACATTTTTACAATACTTTAGGGATGAAAAATACACTTATTCCTAAAAAATAATCATATAGTACACTACTAGAAAAACAGCCTCTAATACCGGTTCCAAACCTCCCTCTAGTACCAGTTGTGCAACCGGTACTAACCATCCAGTACTAAAGGGGTCCTCTAGTACCGGTTGAAAGGATGTTAAAAAATTAAAAAAAAAAAGAAAATCCCTCCACCCCCGCCACACCGCCGCCCCTCCCCGCCGATCCCTCCGCCACCACCGGGCCCCGCCGGCCCCTCCTCCCCGCCGCCCCCTCCTCCCCCGCCGCCGCCTCCGCCTCGCCGGCCTCCTGCCGCCCCTCCGCCCTCCTCCCGCCTCAGCCCGGTGCTTGGCCCGTCCCCACCACCTCCGTCCGGCGCCCGCACCATATATACAGAGTGGTTCATAAGTTGGGAGGATTGAGTGCGTAAATAAATAGTAGTAGGTGGGTGATTTTTTTATTACATTTACACCTAAGTGGACCAGCAGTTTTTGTTGCATATTCCATTACTAGAAAATTGAGCATTCGTCCTAGCCCATAGTACCGGTTGCATTTTGGTTTGGTACTAATGTGAGCATTAGTACCGGGCCTAACGGCTAGTCTCCGAGAAGCCCCCGTGAGGGCCTTTAGTACCGGATGGAGGCTTCACCCGGTACTAAAGATTGACAATTAGTACCGGCTGAAGCCTTCAATCGGTACTTTAGTACCGGGTGAAGCCTTCAACCAGAATTCTGTCCTTCATGTTGAGCATCAAATTGCACTGAATGACCTTGAAAGTGGACGAACTAATATTACGGGTTGACACCATCTTTAATATTTATCCACTAAATTAAAAAAATGAATGAATAGCAGGACTGCACATATCACAAGTAACGCAAGGCCACTATCTATACTACAAGTGCCTGGATTAAATTAGTTGTCAAGGCACGTTCCAGGGTCAGTAATCTTTAACAGGATACTCAACTTTGAACAAGAGATGATGGCAGAGTTGAAGAAGTGAATCGTTCAACTTCATTCTGTTCGCCCTTTGGTCTTGATGGGTTTTATTATTTGGTAGCACCATCTTTGAACCTCATTGACCCCATGAATTAGTCAATGTTGGGAGCCCGAGACTGTTTTGTCAGATGTTTCAATTCTCCGGCAATTTGCAGGCTTGTGTAAATTCCCTATTACCAAACTAATGCCACAGTTTATTACTTTGAGAATGCTATTTCAGCGATGTCTCTCATTCCCATCCCATTCATGTGTGCTGTATCAACTTAGCTGCACACATGAATAATACTTAGCTGCTTATTAGTCTATAACATCATTGTGTTTGACTGGATGAGCATGGAAGTTATATAACATATCCGAAAAGGCAATAATACTGCGTGCGAGCTGTGGTGGTTATAGTAGGTGTAAATTTACAGTAAAGCTAGTAAGTAGGTGTAAATTTATAGTAGGTGGTCATAAAAGGAAGAGCTGTACAGGCTGAATGTCTGTTCATGTAAAATGCAAGCGAGGTTTTCTACAGAAAATATGCGATAACAATATGTACAGTCTAGTGGCAGATGCTGTATTACAGGTAAGTGGAAAACTAGTGAAGCCGAAATGAAACGAGTGGAACTGATGACTGGGATCATTTGTTTTGCTGATAGGATGTGAAAATTTCTGAGAAAGAAGGTTATTGTAAGACCCGTAAATCTGGATAGTGTAGATGCGAAGTAATTGTTCAAAAAGCACACCCATTAAACACTATAATTTCATTAACAAAATTGTAATCACTAGTGGACATATAAAGGTTACATGCTTACTACACATAAAAATATTAGAAACCACAAATATATTTCTCTCGATCCTGCGATTGCTAGTTTCCGGTGTAGATCCAGAAACTCAAGATAGTTTAGACAGTCTGCAGGATGGTGGTGATAAGTATGATCACGGTAACCACTGACATTGGGACTGCAACACTGTTTTGTCGAATGTTTAATTTCTTCTACACAGAGTTGTATGGTAGAACCTCTGATAATAGCCTACTATGTAAATTCCCTATTTCCTTCTGGTCCCTCTACCAGTTGCAGTGAGAATGTTATTTCCTCGATGTCCCTCATGCCTATCCTATTGCAAAAGCTGACTATGCCTGTTTTTCTTTTACCTAGCTTAGGATTGCAACGCTCATCAGGCCGGGTTGTACCTACTAGCTGCTTATTGTGTCCGGGTGCATGAGTGTATCCCCCACAGTTTTATGGTAAAAAAAAAGTGTGGGAGTTATATAGATGGCCAATATCTGAAAAGCAAAAATATTGTGTGCTATCTGTGATAAGTATAGTAGGTGTGTAAAGTTACAGTGAAGCTATACAAGTAGGATCAGAGTATGTAGGACTAGCTCTTCGGTTTTTTTTCTTTATAGTAAAAGGAGAGCTGTACAAGCTGAGTCTCCAAAAGTGATGGATGTTTACAGACTGTGCAGTTAACGAAGTAAACAAAAGTAATTATGACGGAAAAATTATTTTGTACTCCACTAGCTTAATGGATCTGAAATATATGGGGCTGAGGGACTAAAGTTTAGTCCTTGTCACATCGAATGTTCGGATGCTAATTAAAAAGGCTAAACATAAGCTAATTATAAAACTAATTGTAGAAGCCCTAGGCTAATTCGCGAGACGAATCTATTAAGCCTAATTAATCCACAATTAGCAAATGGTTACTGTAGCACCACATTGTTAAATCATGGACTAATTAGGCTTAATAGATTCGTCCCGCGAATTAGCCTCCATCTGTGCAATTAGTTTTATAATTAGTATATATTTAATACTCCTAATTAGTATCTAAACATCCGATGTGACCAGAGTTAAAGTTTAACCCCCTGTGAACCAAACAGCCCTAACTCCATGAATCAAGTCCACAATTGACACCCGCAAGTAGATGTGCCTTGGTAGCTGAAAGTTATTGCGAGCTAAATAAAAACAGTGTGCACTCTTAACTTTGAAAGTTTGTCCTGTAATATCTCAAACACCCTCCACATTTTCCAAAGAATATACTTTCACTTTAAATTATATTCCCTTCATCACTACTACTTTTGCAGCTAAGTGCAACGGAACAACTATACAAGTTTGCTATAGGAAGTGGATGGGGCACAGTTTGTGGATATATTTTTTGAACATTCAAACTTTTGAAACACATTACTTTCTACTTTATTTCCATGTGTTCTGATGTGGTAAAGAAGGCCCATGTTGGGAATAGGACCATGGAAGTTGGTCAAGCCAAAGCAGGGTAAACTAGTAGGACCATGGAGAACGGATCGTGCAGCTCCGAGTCACGGGACAATAGAAAGATTGCAGACAGGCAGGTTTGATGCCTTATATGGGTGTTGTTTTTAGTAGAAAGTGATCAATGCATGGATCCCAACTAAAACTTTGAACATCTAAGGTGTATGCAAAGTGAGTGTTTTCATGCAACGTGACACAAAATTCCTGCAAACTAAACACTCCGACAAATTTAAAGTGGCATAGTGATTTGAAAATTTGTAAGCAGAATGAAATTTTTTGCTTACAGCATGTGTAATGAAACACCATTAATTAATTGAAGAATGCCATTCATAAAGTGTTATTGTCATGTGGGTACTAGTCTATTTTCCTGCCGTAGGCTTTGCACTTGCTGCAGAACCTGACCGTCCAGTGCATCTTGATTTCCAATTCGAGCGGTGGGCTGTTGCCAGACAAAACAGATTGAAAGGTGGGAGACTCTCTAGCAATGGATCAGCCCCAGATCACCATGCACCACTCCTAAGGCTTTTTTCAAAGGATGCTGCCATGCATCAATCCTAAGCTCCAACTCTGCGTAGGAGGCTGGTGAGATGGGGCTTGGCACGCTACTGGCATAGAAAGACGGCAGACGGGCAGGAGAAATAGCAGGTCCGATGACGTCGGCCCATGCATCTTGAAACAATGCGAATCTACATTCCCGGACGCCTCTCATCCCCAACCATAGCATAATATCCGGATGAAGGCTATGAGTGCCAACGAACCAGAATATTCTATTAATAGTCTTGGGCATCACCAGCAAAAGGACGGAGCATAATAGCATCATATTAGCCATTTATTTACTGGTAAGCCAATCAGCGGGACCTTCCTAGCCGCGGGTTTCGCCCCGGTATTTTAGGTTAGTGAAAAGTAAAATGTATACAACAACATATCACTCGAGAATCCAAGCTTAGATTTTTGTTCGAGTAGTCTGTTGAATTTGTCCCAAGCTTGATCTATTTCTTCATCATTTTCTTGCACAAACATGATCACTTCCTTCCGAAGGTTCTGAAGTTTGCTAACAGAGAAAAATCTCCCACAAAACTTTATCATTAGTGTCTCCTAATTTCCCTTCGCATCGAAAGAAGCTTCTGCATACCATCGTCTCGGTTCACCTGCAAGTGAAAACGGGAATAAATTCCACCTAAACCAAGCTAGCGGAATTTCATCTTATTGTAGTGTGTTGCATAGCATCGTGAATCGCTCAATGTGTCTATATGGATTTCCTTGGAAAGGATTGCTTCCAGCCATGTCAATTATCCATCCAAGATGTACTCCTTGGCTGCAAGCACTGAGTCGGATTTCTACATGTCGAATTGATCGGTTAATGGAATTGCATAGTCCCTTAGCGACTTTTCTCCTTCCTCCTTGTAGTGATTGATTAGAGCCATCTAGACACCAAAAACAAAAACAAAGATTTTATTTTCTAGAGAAAAAGTTAGGTGTTAGAGATTAACAAAAATTAATATAATGTTAAACGTAGCAAAATTGACTTGTTCCCAGCAACGGCGTCAGAAAAGCTTGTTAACAGCAATTAGCACGTCAATTTATGAACCGCAAGCGTACATATCAGTTGTAGTTCTTCCCTTAGAGTAATCCCCCAAGTATTATCAATCCGTAGAACAATTGGATTTGCACGCTTAACTAAGCACTAATCTATGTAACTGAAGGTTCTTTGTATATGATAAGATTGATCTAACAAAAGAACTAGTGACCTAGATTAAAACAGGTAGAGAGTATGAATGTAAATAAGATAGATAAAATGCTTGTCCTAGGGATGTAGAATCACTTGTAGATATAATCATCATGCATGAAAGAACTGGATCTAAGTGTAGTGCTCGGGGGCTAAGCGGTGGGGGAGGATGGCACTCAAAGCTCAAAGGATCACAAGCAGCAGCGCGAGGGCTACAGTGAGGAAGATGAACGGGCAGAATGGCTCAGGTGAAACCGAAAGAATGAATTACTCCGTTATTTATAACCGCGGCACAATTAAATCGGGGTGAGATTAATGGGAATATTATGTTTTTCAAACGCCCAAAGTTATTGCTAGCAGTTTCCAAATTTTCTCTGAAAGAGATAAGGTTACTGTTGGTGAACGGTCACGTTTACCAGTGGTTGACCCTTATACCCAAACTAGTCGTGTAACGGCTCGAGGGCTGTGTGCCATGTGCCCATCGGCTAAAAAGTTTTTCTTTGGGTTTTAAGGTAAAAGAGATGTGAAATTACAAGATTGACCCTTAGCCTGATTCTTCGATTCAACCTAAGGCTTGGGGGCTACTCCATATGGAGTGCGATTTTCATCGTACTTCCATATAAAATTCAAGGTTGAAAATTCAAGACCAAGTTAAATGAGGTTATGAGGCTTGAGCACATTCTAGCCACATAGCAGTACTCGAGTTCTTTCGAAGACTCAATCCGATGGAGTACTTAAAGAGCACCACAAACTAGTTGGAGATGTCTACAGAAGTACTCGGAATTGCTACATTTGACTAAAAAGTACTTGAAGGCTTGTCGTCCATACATCTATGGGTCCACTAGAAGGTTTGGACAGTCCTACAATATGGGACTGTTCACCGAGACATGTCAAACATGGAGACTACGGTGTAGGACGGCATGGTCTACATGGAGGACAAGAACTAGTCGAGGATTAGGAAACTACTCGTAGCAATTAGAATAGGACTCTCTAGTCGAATCTGACGAGTATTCTTGTAAACAACCAACCTGTAACCCTGCCCCCGGTAATATAAGATGAGGCAGGGACCTCCTCCAAACAAGTTCAATTAATACAACACAACCAACACACATGATGTAGGGTATTATGCGACATAAGCGGCCCAAACTTGTCTAAATTATGTGTTTGAGTTCACCATCGAGTTCTTGATCTCGGTGAGCTCCACACATAAAACACTACCTCGAGTACCTCTCGGTAGGTTGCCGGGTCTAAACACTGACAACTGGATAGTTACAAAAGTAGTCTCCAGGTGTATCATGAAATATAGAATGTGATGTGAGTGGATCAATATGGAATTTGCCCCTCCTAAATAACAGGAGAGATACCTCTGGGCCCCTCGAGATAGTTGGATTGGAAAGTGCACGGCCATGCTAATATGATTAAAGAGTTAATCATGATGATTAAAGGTTAGTGCTATTTGATCAAGTGAATGGTGGAGCTATCACAAGGGTAGCACATATCTCACCTTGAGCCTGACTGGTATCGTGTGGCAAAGGGATTAGTATGTGAAGGAATGTAACTAGGTTCGGTCGAGGTCGATAAGATCTTTATGTACATTCGAGAGTGTCCTGCTAGGTACCGCTGCTGACTTGTGATTCAGAAGCGGTTTTCGTTCACAGCCATTTGTACATGAACCTAACAGGTCACACACTTAAGGGTTTGAATATTGGAAGAACTTGCCTGTATGATTGTCTCTGATGCAAGTGGGAGATTTTTGGTGATGTGCCCAAGAGGCAATCATAACAATTCGGATTAAAGGCCCATAGAACATTTGATCCATGAGGGATTAGGGTAACTAATAGGCCTTCAGACTAGAAACCTATTAGTGTGCTCTATAAATATGAGGGGTGGGGCTAGGGGCGCACTAATCCACCACGCCACAACCCTAGCCGCCACTTCCTCTCGGCGTGACCCTGAGACCCCTGCCGAGCGCGCGGTGCTAGCACACCGGCGCACGATGTTCCTTCCTCGTATGTGTGGACTCCATGGAGGCGCTGCTGATGTTGCTGTTGTGCTGCAGCTACGACGGTGTGAGGTGGCTGTTGGTGAGAGGATGAGGAGACGATCGTGATTGACTACTTCCTCTACACCGATGCGCATTTACATGGACCGGCTGCTCCAACTCTCCTCTGCGCTGCGCGTCTTGGGGTAACGATCGGTGACCTCTTTGCTCAAAGTTTCCGGTGATACGTATATATAACGTTAGAGTACCCCGTTTCCCTTCCAGGTGAGACATCATACCCAAGCCGAATCTCATGCAAGCTCGATCCCGAAGCCTTAGAATATATAAATGCTCGCCAGGAGAGTCGCAGTGACAGAGTCCGTCGTCTTCTCCTCGCGGTACGCTAGATCTTATAGTTGTGAGTCAGAATTGTTCCAGGGGAGAGAAGCACGAGTTCCTAAACCTACAGGTTGCACTCTGCACATCATAGGCCCTTGGTTTTTCCTAATGCCTCTCATTTCAAACGTTGCCATCCTCTCCTATACGTGGCCTGTTATTTGCATAACAAGTCGATCTGTCAACTATGTATACATCTGGATGACAAATTAGAACTTGAGCTGTCTCACTTTTGCGGCCTCCTATATGTTCTCTTCTCCTCGTCAACATTTATATCTTCTACGTACTATACGCAGTATTCTCATATTGCATCTTCTCTACTCAAAAAACAAAAATAGCTTTATATCTTCCATGTGAAGTTACCAGTTGATATAAAGGAGAACCGAGTAATGACGCAGAGATCATAGAATGACGCATTATATAGAGAGGTAGGTAGATGTGGCAGGAAAGCAGAGTTAATTGTAGAATAACAAGTGAAATTAGCAAGTGTTGTGCATAAGAAACAAAGACGTATATAAGCATTAGTTATGGGCAATGAGCCAAAATCGTGTTATTTGATGTATACTAGTATTCCCTTTCGCTTCATAACCACCATTTCTGAAGGGGTTTGCAGACATACTACAGTCCTCCTCTAGATTACTATTCAGCGCTAAAACCGGCTCAAGGGGAGGCAGGAAGAGGAGAGTCACGCTGGATGCCTCGCCAGACCCTTTTCCACCCATCGTTCATCGCATGGCATCATAGCAGCTCCACCTGAAAACTCCATGCTGGTGAGTTTCCAGAGTAGGTTGCTGATCCTTAAGAAGTTCGCGAGACACCGTACCCAAGCTCGAATCTGATGCGCGCTCGACCCCAAAACCCGAGGATGAATGCTAGATCTTCTAGGTTGTGAGCCGGAGTTGTTCCAAGGGAGAGAGGCAAGAGTACGTAAACGGTAAACCTATACGTCGCACTCTGCGCATCGCAGCACCTTGGTTTTTCCTAATGCCCCTCATTTCAAACGTTGCCATCCTCTCCTTCGGTGACATGTTATTTTCATAACAGGTCTCTCAACCATACATCCGGATGAGAAATTAGGATTTCATCTGTCTCACCTTTTTTAGCCTCCTATATGTTTCCTTCACATCCAACACTGAATGATTTATATATGAGTTCTAGAAGCCCATGTGGATCAAGCCAACTGAGAAGGGGAAGTAAAGTAGCAAGAAAGCATGTCACACATATTAGGTGTGTTGTTAACTCAAAGTTATATGGGATATACAAGAGCATTAATGAAGAGAAGTGTTAGATGCAGTGATATGGAAGTGCAACTGACTGCTTTAATAACTGAAATATTATGTGGTGGCACTAGAGATACTCTGACCAATACAGAGGCCTATTCTAGATAAGTAATCATGGACTACAAAATAGAAGTGATGATACTATATGAAGTACATCTTCCTTTCTATGGATTTTTTACAAATAAATTGGGTACCAGAGAAAACTGGCAATAAGAAGATTGTGGGGAAATTAACGAACAGAACAGTGGTGATGGGAAAACAGAGGAACGGGGCAGGGTACTCCATTATAAGCAATTTACACAGGATTTTACATTATTAATTTATGTCTACTTTGGCAATCAAGTAAAGTTTTAGGCAAAATGCTCACTTGGGTATGCCGATCAACTGAAGTGCTTATTTCGATGCTGCACAGCCTCAAACTGCCACACTAGGATGCTGCCAGTGAACTGTGGATGGAGTTGGAATTGTGATCATTCGCTGTTTCCCGATTCCAAATGGTCAAGTGCGTCTGCTTGCTCGGCTATGTGAATTCACTTGCAAGGATCTTTTCTCACAAGGAGCACATCAATCAATCGAAAGTATCTTCCTTGGTGCCACTCATTCACAATGTGCAGACCATACCATATTAGCATGGTAGCGAGCTTTCCTTTCTTCACTAAACAATGTAAAACTGATGTTTTTCATCTTCATAGTTGTCTTTTTTCTTGGCATACAATGATTAGGATAACTAGTATATATAGATGAAAAGGAAGTTATAAGAAAACAATGTGTCAAAAAAAAGTAGATGTGTTGTGTTAACTGAAATTCAATGCGAGTTAAATTCTTTCAGTCAACGAGCAAACCGCCCAAAGCTGGGATAAATATAATGTACTGGTATGTAATACAGTAGGTTTGTGAGATTCTGGGTGGCAGGAAGAAGCACAGCGTAGCAGATAAACATATCACATAGCACATAGTTCCCACCATAGAAGAAGGGAATTGACAGGACCAAATTCACATCCATTGGCAGATAAGGTTAGGAAAGCACAGGTGAATTAAATTTCACATCTTGATAAATTGACAGCGGAGCCTTAGTTTGTTACATGATACTGTTCCCTAAGCAAGTGAGATCGAGGGAGGATGAGGCCTCTTAGGTTCTTGGCGACAACCTAGCAGTTGGGCGGCAGCGACAGTGGCCTCTTGTTTAGCTGGGTCAAACTATCAGGGAGATGAGGTTGCGGATGGTGGCAATAACACGCCTGATGAATGCAACCTCCGCTGTCTCTAAGTTCTCGCATACACTGTACATAGTGCATGGAGTCATTCAGTTTTCCCTGATGACACTCATTTCCAATGTTCCTAGCGATGCCATGAGCTTCTATTTGCATAATGTGACAAAGCTCTCTCTCCCTCTCCCTCTCCCTAATTAAGCCCCAAATGGATGGATATATAAGTACTGAAATTCAGAGTGGACAGAATTTATGCACTGGTAGCCATAAGCAATGTTGGAGTGATTGCTCAAATAAAAATAATTATGTACTGAAACTCAAGAGTGGATTGAGGGGAAGAGCAGTCTCCTAACTTTGCACGGTATCATCATCTCCAAATTAGTTGTTCAAGGCTCAGTATTTGTCTCGCTGTACTTGATGGTATTTCTTTATGGAGATAATTGTCCATGTAAGGATTGGGCCAGCATCTGTGCGTGTGCCTTCCTACACGAACTTTATTCATTCTGTATGCCTATAAAAAGGCTCTGAACGTCCAAACTGTATCTTACCTGGCTCTCACAAAAAATGTCCTAATTACCCAACTTCACTTTTTATGTTTTTTATTTGGAAAAAAAGTATTCTCATCATGTAATTCATGTTACTAAATTGAATTGTTTTTATAATTGCACTTGATATTCCAATTTAGTAGCGTATTATTTAAATTGTCTACCATTTCCTTAACGAAATAGACTACCCCATTGTCTAAAAAGATTAATACAGTTTCATCACCAAGCATATAACTTGTTTCCATTGAAGCCTGGATGCATTACGGATCTTGAAAGCATGTAAAAGTATTTCATCACTACGTTGTGACTACGTACCCTATTTCATCACTAGACAATGGGGTATTCAAGTAAAAGTATTTTCCTTGATGCCGCTCATTCCCGAGCTGTATTCCAATGTCATCGAAACAGTATATAACTACTCATCATTGGAGAACAGAAGAACGTAATCCTCTCTTCCGGCTAGTCCTCTGTTATCTGTTGGCAACCATATAGTTGAGAAAAACTGGCAGTATATATAGAAGAAAGGGCACTGTGTAAGTAATCAATATGTCGAACAAAAGTAGATGTGGTGTTAGCTCATAGTTAATGTGAACAGGACAGGAACAGTGTTACTCCCCTTGTAAAATTATGTGCAGGTAAGAACATATGTCTGAATTCGCCCAAAAGGAAAAAAAAAGTAAGCATTTCTTCTGAACATTTGGCGTATTTGTTGCCTTCCATTTGAGATGGGAAAATTGATCACGAATTCCCTAAACAGCTCATTTCGGTGATACACTATTTCTCAAGAAATGTATGTTCTGCATGGAAAGGACTGTTTGTATGCAGAGAAATATTTTGTCCCCTGTTCGGCATACGCAGCTTGCTATCTTATTTGTATCGTGTGACTAACAGCTGCCTTACCAATAGCTAGTGCTGACTGTCGTGCTCATTACACGCTGCTGCCTGCTAGGACGTGGCTGGGATGTCCAAATAGAAAATGAAAAGTGCCAAAACTACACCTCAATTTTTCCCAGTACCTCTCATTCCCTACAACCTTGATGCGTTTGTCCCTTCTCCGCCTCTCCGGCTCAGATTGCGTACATCATTTGTTTTTTCCTAATCGAAATGCTCGGACCTATGCAAGAAAGCAATACATATAGACGCTGAGAAGATCATTGTACAAGAGCTAAATGGGTGATGCACGTCAAGTACGCAGCAACAGGATGTGTTACGGTGCAATTTTCATTTCCTGGGTGAGCGCGTACATTGTGTCAACCACTTTCTCTGCCACGTGGCTTCGACGTCTCTGCAGGATTTCTGTGCATCTACTGCATAAACGCAACACCAAATTGGGCACAATATAGCTATTTGGAATGAGATATAAAGACAGTATAAGAGAAGTGGATGATGCTACTAGTTCAATGCTAGAGAGAGCAGTCTGTGGATGTGGCACAGAAGCTGATTGTACTATCGAAGATGGCCTCAGCGTATCCGTACGTGCTTTTGCAGAGATACCCGGCAGAAAAGCAATGCACATGCTTCATCCAGATGACCTTGTGGCTGATCTCTGCTAGTTGGCAACGATTGGGAAGTGCAGGCTGGAAGGCTTGAGGATAACTTCTTAGTGTCGTCCTCCTTGGACCTGTTGAATGAAGGTCATGGTCATGAGTGCGCTTGCCTCCACGGGCACCCGGGAGATGAAGGCAGTTGTCCTTGTTGAGGTCCGCCTGCAGCAAGCAGAGGTGACATTCCTCACCAAGTTCACCCATCAGCTACGTATCACCGATACAGCGATACGATACAGCGATACGCAATTTTGGAAAACAACACAGTGATGATATAGAGAGAGTATCGGAGTATCGAAGTACCGAAGTATTGGATACGCAAGTATCTGATACCGGTACGGCAGGATCAGTGAAGTATCGGTGATTCATAGCCCATCAGCGACATGCCAAGAAGGACACAAGGACCATTGATTTGTGGGCCTGCTTGGACCGCGGAGAAGCTCATCGGCAGAACCTGCTCTCTGGAGTGCATTAAGCCCAATCTCCTGCACCTGGAGGACACAAGGACCATTGATTTGTGAGCCTGCTAGCTTGTCCGAAAATCCAAAGATGACATCTCCTCTGTCTTCCTGTCTCAAAGAAAAGCAAAGTCAGTTCTACCAAACTCTGTCTCCAAGAGTCCTACGTAGGCCTCATGGTTTTTCCTTGCAGATAGCTCAACTACTTTTCAAATTGACCAACTGATGAATTTAAACAATCCGATCTTTATTTTACAATCCACTCCATCGACCAATTTGCATTGTGCTAGATCGTCCACTGGTACCTCAAGCTGGCGAATCTCTTCACCCCCATTGACTTCAATGTTTCCAAGTAGATCTTTAACTTCCTCCCAGAGTTTAAGACTCGTGGCCATGTTGAACTCCGAGATGAACTCAGGAAGAAATGCCAACACATGAACAAGTCGTCAGTTATTTTTTTGGTGGAATAATGGGCGCAATGCCACACACCCATAAGCAACATTTGTCTTCTCACAGGGCCAGAAACAACCCGATTGCCACAAGGAGGGAAACTACTGCTGAAAGGATTTTCCAGGGCCACTCATTCCCGATTAATGCATATATCTTTATTTTTCTTAGTTTTTCATTCGCTTCGTATTAGTGAGCAGATGGCTGAAGCTAGTATGGGTTGTATATACACCTGCAGGAAATGAACTTGCTAATGAACCGAGAAATAACAAAAAACCAATAAAAATAAATTGATGAGACGCTATAGCTCGCAGGAAAGCATAGGAATGCTTTACAACCACTGAATATATGTGTAGAGTTCATTTTTTTAGTATGGAAAACAATGTACTTTTAGTACTGGTGGATGATTGAAACGTGTTAGGGTTTTGCCAAACTAGTCTGTGCTGAATACACAAAGAACGAGACAAATCTTCAGACTTAGTTACTTACACAAGGCTACTTATCTCCCCGGCCGGCTCCTGCAAATAATCCTGTCTATACTAGTGTTTGAACAGTGTAGGTGAGTAGGCCCCCTCCAGCAGAGAACTCGGTGGCATCGACGGTTTTGGCGCCTCTATTTTCCATGGTGTCTCTCATCCCCACACCGTTAGAAATGACTAAAATCAAGACAAATTGGTTGCATATGGTGTTGCAGCACGAGCCGATTTCTGATGAGTTGCTCATGTCTTTGCTCGCTAAGCTCGTGTGCATATTCACTACATCCAGTCATGAAAATTCATGAATCTATATGTATTGATGAACACGGCAACAGGGAAGTGATGCTGTTCTATCAGTATGTTTATTAGGTTGTCAGGGCAGGATAATAAAATCAGAGCCATAAGCAGAGCTGTGGTACGTAATGGAAGCTAATCAGATCAAAAAGGATAGGGGAGGTACTGCACGTCTCAAAGAAAAGTTATATGCTATCAATCTGTGAGTACCTGTCCACCGCATGTTTGCTAACATGCAGATGCTTTCTTTGAGTTTTATTGTTCTGTCCAAACACGTGGTCTAACAACAGTTTTAGGCGGCCTGGAAGTTCTATGACGAAGCCTCTTATCACAAGGATTAACTTCACCCATTCTCGATGCTTCTAATGCCTAGCACTTTTCTCCCTAATTTACATCGTCATCACAATATGATGTTCAAGAACAAACTCAACGTTTTAACGCAGAATGACTGTCTGTATCTCACTGCACATACCACGCATACAATACTCTCTGATCTCTTCTATTTTTAGCTTTGCCTCCATGCCTGCTTCTTTCTCTCGAACAACAATATTACGGATGCAAAGCATTGGTATCGAGGCAGGCTGGGACATGGCGATCAAGAGCTGCCTAGCAAATTTGTTAGGTGATTCACGTCCATGGATCGGCATGTTTTGTAGTACTTGCTTAAAAGCAGCCCATGTACAGTACAGCACATGCTGAACTAGCACACAAAGAGCCTTTCTTTTTATATTAGGAGGTGCCAGCGCAGGACCATGCTTCTGTTGTACTCCTTCCGTCCAACAAAGCATGCACGAAAATAGGATTAAACTACGATAATGTTCTTTTGCTGGCAACTCGAAAGGGAACTCATAGTTCTCTACATGAACTAGAACTAAATTTTATCTGAAATAAACAGCCTGGCCTCATGCATTTTCCTTTGCAAAATTTGAGATGTTCAGCTGCTCGATGTTACCAAATTTTCCGCGGCTAGTATATATTTATGGATCACCTCAATCATTTCTAAAATAAACACTAATTCTTTATCATATTTTTGTGAAAATAGTGTAGAAGCAGAAGTTAATGTACACACGCATACTCATTCTATGTGCTCTGTTATATGTTAAGACAATTTAGTACATATATAGTTGTTTTTTCAAAAGCAAAGTGTAAATAGAGATATTAATACATTCAGGATAGCATAAAAATTGCGTGAAGATATTAGTGGAACGGGCCAAATAAAATGATTTTTAAATCTATTAAGGCATGCATTAGCTTCTATTCTTATCATTATCATTGCACATAGCATAATATCCGCATGTTCGATTAATAGTCTTGGACATCACCAGCAAAAGGATGGAGCATGTAACCAGTTACAAGAATGCTTCGTGTTGTTAGCTGCTAGTACTGAATAGCAGCATATTAGCTACATTTATTTACTGGTATGCATATATTGTTTATTTCTAAGCCAATCAGTGGGGCCCTTCCCAGCCGTGGGGTCTTGGGCGGCCGCCCCGCTCGCCTTGCCCCACGGCCAGGCCTGCTCACGGCATGCCACGAATCAAGCTTCCATTCTAGCCGTTCAGTCAGTTTAACAATTTCTCTAGGATATAGCAAAGTAAGTACTACAATTGATTTTGCAGGCTTTAGTCAGTTTGACAAAAGGCTATGTGTAGTTAGTTTTTTTTTCTGTAACAGAAATCCTATCTATTTTCGGGCCGGTCAGGCTAGGTGACTCGACTACACCATACTACGGCTCTCCCAATCTCTTTGGGAGAGCTCCAGCTTCGGCTTCTTCAATGGCTGCTCGTGAAGCTCTACCAAACGGCGAGACGCAAACAGCTTCGGTGGAGAAGCTCCGCAAATTGCGTTGAGTGGAGCCATTCCACGGGGAGGGAGCCGAAAAAAAATGCTCCCCGCAGCTCCTTTCCATCGTTTGTCATCCATGTCCTCGGGAGTGGCCTGTAGGTGGAGCGCCACAGCAGAGGACGACATGCCGCGGCCGGCAGCAAGAGGTGGGGGAGGGAGGCGAAGGGCGACGGGAAGGCTGGGCGGAGGTTGCCGGCGGCGCAGGGGCCGAAGCAGCGCGGCGAGGCGTGGCGGCGCAGGGGCCGGAGCAACGCGGCGAGACGAGGGGCCAGAGGGACGGCAGAGCTGTGCGGCGCTGCAGGGCCCGAGCGGCGCGAGAGCTGGGCAGCACCAGCCCTGCTGCCTGCTGGGACGGACCGACGGAGGGACGGGCTTGCGGCGGGGAAGAAAGAGACGGAGGAAGAGGATTAAGGACCGAAGCAGCATCTGGTGAGAGAGCACGGTTCGGTTTAACCGAACAGAGTACACTAGAGCAGTCGACGTCTCGATGTCAGAATCAAAATCGACGTTTGCAGACCATTCGAACCATGCTGCGCTGCTCCGATTAAAATATTTCATGAACAGAACTGGGCGGGCGTCCTGCGCATGCATGGAGCTCAGTCACCAAGCAACTTTGAATTTTTTATTTTATTTGCTCTGGGCAGCACGCCAGATGCAGCACTGGAGCTCATGAACTGAAGTCAACCAAAGCGAATTCTGTCAGTTTGGTTCGCTGTAGGACTGGAGCTGCTCTAAGGGGGGAAAAAACAGATAAGGGAGAATAAGTAAAGGAGAAGAAACAGTAGGAAGGAAAAAAAACAAAAAGAGAGGAGTTCTTTTTCATTTATTTTTCAATTTCAAATGAACTCAAATTATAAAATGATATGAAACATTCAAATTTATCTTTTCAAACAAGCCATTGGCGTGCTATATAAGGTTGTAAATATTACTTTACGATATAACAAGGCACACTAATTATTGCTTAAACACTAATTATCAGCTCTTAGAACTCCTAGCCCAAGCAGGGTTACCAATCAATTATGGACACTGTTTGCCTTTTCTTTTTGCTCCTGCCAAGCGAGACAACAGATTGCCTGGGGCTCGTTTGCAAGTATCTGCATGGCTGACTCATTCACTGTCGGTTGTAGCGAGGTGGAACACAGTCAGTTGGTGTTTCCTGATGCCGCTCATTTGCGATTTTGTTACTCTGTCACCTGATACGTGCATAACAAAAGTTCTCTCAGGTTCTTATACAAGCAAGGAGACAAAAAAGCCTCACTTATATAATTAACCTACATGTTCCCTTTGCACAACAAGTAGGTGTGCTTAGTTACCTGCAATCGATGCGCGGCTATTCATTAAGTGCACTACTGAAGATCAGTAGTATCTCTAATATTATATATACGAATCCTGGTCAGGATCGAGCTTTCCCATATTTCTTCCTGCTTCGGTGGCGTCCATGTCAGCACTCAGCACTAAGGAATGAATCGCTGAGTGGACGCAGAGGAGAGCGAAGAAAAGAGAAGGGATCTTCAGCCCAGGGATGACAACAGCATCGATTTGCAGTTGTTCAAGCTGGGGCTCTACGTTCAATCCAACATTGTTCACTACTGCCTCATTCATGGACGATACACATGCGCTCGATGATTTGCCTCTGCAGCTATTTCAATTATTGACCAAATAAACATGTTTAGATTTCTCCAGAAACAAGAATGAAGATGGCCATATGTGTAACTGACAAGGACATCTACATGATGAAAGAAGAAAATAACAAGTAAGGAAATTCAGGCTACTATCCTTTCCTAAGGTAGCAATGCTCGTACATGATAACATGAATTTAACTTTGAAGCTGATGACACTTCTGAATAGTCACACATCAGGAAAGTTCAGAGCAAACCAAATAAAGGACAACGATTTTGTATACTCAGCAATTAGGCATCACAGGGCTGAAGCTTATTACAGTTCGCTCTGCACAAGTACCATCATCTGTTGGTGATCTCAAATTGAAGTTCAATTTGAGACAATGGCATCACATCAATTTGAGATCAGGGCACATATAAGTCTTGCGCTACATTGGTGATACATATTCAAATCAAATGTGATTGGTAACCTCATATTTTCATGAAAACAGTAAACCTATGTTGGCTGCTTTTTGCAAGGGCTATTGAAAACTAGAACTCATTGATGCCCATCCACCATGAAATTTTTTGAGCCCGCTTCATTGTTACTTCGAAGTGTAT
>NC_028457.1:35269196-35272977 GCF_000263155.2 Setaria italica | reverse complement strand
ACCGAGGAGGCGCTAGTGTCCACCCCCAGGGAGCTCCAGGCGTTGGCCGCGAAGGGACAGTGGAAGATGATATGGTCGCAGGTTTCCTCCAGGCCGCAAACTTCGCATGAAGCTTCCGCCAGGATCTTCTTTTGCTTCAGGTTGGTGCGACAGAGAATCCGCTCCTGCACTAGTAGCCAGGTGAAGAACTTTACTCTCGGCGGAGCTCTGTTTGCCCAGACGAACTTGACGAAGGGGGGGGCAGGTGATCCGGCAGTCTGCATGAGCTTGCCGTAGACATCCCGTGTCCGGAGATACGAGTCATTGCTGGCCAAGGGGGATGACCGGAGGTCTGCTCCTTCCCTGAGTACAACCTGCGCCAACAGCTCGTCCAGTTTAGTGAGTTCCTCCGCTGCCCGGCGGGACAGGCGCGGGGCCAGGTGCCGCTGCAAACCCTCAGTCATCACTTGTTTGACAGAGAGGTGAGTGTTGGTGGCGTGGGAGAGGAGGAGGGGGAATAAGTCACTCAGTGGTCCACCAGGGAGCCATCGATCCAGCCAAAAATTTGTGGACGCTCCGTCAGAGACTATAGAGCAAGTGAGCGCCCTGTAAATTGGGAGCAGTGCATCCAAGGCTCGCCAGTGTGGACCTAGGACATCTCCTTGCAGGCTGACGAGGTTCACATGATCTCGTATCCAGAGGGCCCAGGAGGAACCAGCAGGGTGATGTAGTCTGTGAATGTGCTTGATTAGGAGGCTCCGGTTGTGCAGGGGAAGATTTTTGAGGCCAAGGCCACCTTGCTCTTTAGGCTGACATGCTGCTTCCCAAGCGACAAGGCACTTGGCACTACTGACCTTGTCCTCGCCGGCCCAGAGGAAACATCGGCGCCGCCGGTCAATCACCTCGATGACGCTCTGGGGCAACAAGAGTGCTGACATTGCATGTGTGAGCTGACCATCAACCACACTATTGATCAGAACCATCCTGCCAGTTGAGTTTAGTAGGGATGCACTCCAGCCGCTTAACCTCTTATCTATCTTGGCAATCAGGGGGCTGAACGCGTTCATCCGTAGTTTTTCGTTGGACAGGGGTAGGCCGAGGTAAGTTTGGGGGAAGCTGCCCAGTTGACACCCCAGGATCTCTTGTAATTGGGTAGCCGTTTCATCAGTCACACCCATAGGTACTATTGTGCTTTTGTGGTAGTTGATGTGTAACCCAGTGCTATCAGAGAAAAGATTCAGCACCTCTTTGAGAGTTTGCAGGCCGGTGGCATCAGCTCTGAGCAGGATGAGCGTGTCATCAGCGTATTGGAGAATTGGGCAGGGGAGGGTAGCATCAATTGGGTGCTAAATCTGCCTGTTCTGCTTTACCATCTGTTGGAGGACGTCTGCTACCAGCAGGAAGAGGTAGGGTGACAGGGGGTCCCCTTGTCGCAGGCCTCTCCCACAGGCGAACCAAGGTCCTGGCGTGCCGTTGAGTAGCACAGCGAGCTTCGAGGTGTGAAGCAGGGTCGACACCCAAGTGTTCCATCGCAGGGGGAAGCCTCTAGCTGCCATGACAGAGAGCAGACAGTGCCAGTCGACAGAGTCAAAGGCTTTGGCGAAGTCTAGCTTTAGTACTAGGGTCGGGAGCTTGCGCCGGTGGCAACATTGTATGAGTTCCATGGCGTAGATGAAGTTCTCCGAGATCGAGCGGCCTTTGATGAAGCCGGTCTGGTCCAGATCAATTAGGGATGTTATCTGGTCTTGTAGTCTCGTTGTCATCATCTTTGATAGAATTTTGATGGAGCAGTTCTGCAGGCATATGGGGCGGTAGTCCCCCGGGGTAGCAGCGGCGGTGTGCTTGGGGATCAGCACCACGTAGGCGCGGTTGAGGCGTTCCAGCTCCGCCGAGCCGTCGTGGAATGCGGCTGCCAAGGCCATTACAGCCGGCGCCACGGTCGTCCATGTCGCTCTGTAGAAGGTTGGGCCGAAACCATCGGGTCCCGGGGAGCTGTTGCTGTTCATCGCGTGGACGGCGGCGCGTGCTTCTTCTTCCGTGAACGGGGCGATGAGCCGTGCGGCGTCCACGCACCGTGATGTAGCGTAGAGTCTGCCGTAGGCGACCGGGGGTGCGTGTGTAGGAGACGCGCATAGGAGGCTTCTTAGGTGGGCTGTCAGGGCAGCCGCTTTCTCCGTATGCGAGGAGATCGTCGTGCCATCAATCTGGAGCTCGCGAATGTTGTTCTTGCGGAGTCGTTGGGTGGCCTTGGCGTGGAAGAATCTGGTGTTCGCGTCTCCTTCCCGGACGGCCCGCACTTTGCCTCTCTGTTTCCAGTACGCCGCGTGTTCGCGGAATGCGAACGCAAGGGCGTCCTGGCAGGCTGTGTGTAGCTGAAGTTCGCCTGCGGACAGGAGACGTTGCTCTCGAAACATCAAGAAGGTAAATCACAAATTTACAGTGGGGAAGATGGAGGGTGGACTGCGGTTGCGGCGTGCCCAAGTCTTGGACACGCACCGCACAGCCTTTAGAGAGCTTACCATTGCCGCCGCCGCTCCGAGGGGGGAGGATCCATGCCAGGACGGGAGAATTGAAGGGAGGAAAGAGGGGTGTTTCAGCCATGCATTTTCAAAACGGAAAAGGGAGGTTTTGGGAGTGGAGGTGGACAAGCTCAATTGCAAAGGGGTGTGGTCTGAGGTTGGTTTGGGGAGGGTGCGGAGGAAGGAGTTGGGGAAGGCAGAGTTCATGGGGATATTGAACAGGATGCGGTCCAGCCGCGCGAGGGTGGGTGCCTGGCGGTGGTTTGACCATGTGTAGAGACGATCAAGCAGGGGGAGATCGACAAGAGAAAGGTGGTCAATTGTCGAGTTGAAAGCAGAGCTGAGAGTGGAGTGAGAGGAGCCGTTGCTATTATCGGAGGCCGACCGGGTGAGATTGAAGTCCCCAGCCAGGAGCCAGCATCCTGGGATGTTTGTGGCGAGCGCTCGTAGATCGACCAGGAAGGCAGGGGAGTCCGTATGATTTGAGGGGGCGTAGACATTGGTGACGGCGAAGTTATGGTCGGAGGAAGTGGAGGAGAGGAGGACGGTGAGGGAGTGGCGTTGCGCCAGGGAGGATGTCGCCGTGAAGGCGGTAGAGTCCCAGGCAGTGATCATGCCTCCCCGGGTGCTGGTGGCGTCCACTTCTAGGTAGGCATCCAGGTTCCTGGGGAGGAAGGTAGAGGGGTGTGTGTTGTGGAGGTCGCTGAGCTTGGTCTCTTGGAGGCAGACGATGCTAGGGCGGGCGTTCGCGAGAGTGTCACGGACAACAGAACGTTTGACAGGCTCACCGAGACCGCGGACATTCCAGGAAATGAGAACAAAGTTCATAGAGGTTACATTCATGGAGGGAGGAGAAACACCATAACAGCACAACCATAGTTCATAAGGTTCACACAGAGAGGGGGGGGGAAGGAAGCTGATACAAAAGAAGTTGACAAACACAAACACAGCAAAGTACAGGGGGGGGAACGCGAGTAGAGGCAAGGGGGGGTAATTCTCCCGCTATCAGGTGGGTGCAAAGCAGGGAGCAAAGCGGACACCTCGAGTTTAGGCATGGGGGCCTGCAAGCACCGAGTCCAGCTGGTTCGCCATGGCGGCGCCAATGGAGAGGACTTGGTCCAGAGCTTTCACAGCAGCATCACCCAGGCCGGCGGCGTCGGCGAGCTTCACCAGGTCAATGTTCGCAATCGGCTTCTTTGTTTTGGTGAGGATTTTCTTCTTTGCGACGTGTGTCTGCAGGGCCGCGGAGCACAGGGCGAGGCTGTTCTGGAGGGACTGAGCTG
>NC_028457.1:35250586-35268985 GCF_000263155.2 Setaria italica | reverse complement strand
GGGGGGCAACCGAGGTTACCGGGACGCGGCGCTCCGTACCGACACGACCGGTGCTGTCGTGTCGCGGCCGAGGGAGCAGGCCAGAGTCAGCGCTTGGAGTAAAGTCCGAATCGCCGCGTATCCGGGGCGCGGCGCGAGTCGCAGGTGAGTGAGCCGCATTGCCTCGGGGCGCGCGGGTGTTAGGCGCCGAAAGCGTTTTTGCATTGATGGGTGGTTCTTCTTCCTTGAGGGCGCAGAGAAGTAAACTTTGCAGGCTAAATACGAGCACATACTGTCCTATCCACAAAATGTTTATGTACATATTACATTGTATCAACCATTACCGATCAAAAGGCCCAAAATGACAAAAAATCGAGCAAAAGGCCACCATTGTTTCTACTATATATAGTGACAGAGATGTGCGTTGCATTTCCTTCAATTGTGAGAGTTTGAAACTTTATTGAGTAAAAATATAACATTTCTCTGATACAACCTATGAGTATCTATATGCATTGATCAGTATCAGATGCATAAAGGCCGATCTAGGATACAATATATACGATTGAGAACAAGGTTCTGCGTTCGCTAGTGTGCATGTGTAAGCTAGCGTAGCAGAGGGTGCCCAGCCACTTGCAGATGTATCAATATCTGACTAAGATCAAAACCAGCAAGGAACAAGGTAGAAGACTGGGATCGAGGGGCATCAGGAGAAGTCTGTAGAAAACTAAATGCAGACGAATAAGTGAGGTCCTATAAACAAGATGCATCTAACCAGCATGCTTCCTCCGTGTCTCTGGGCACCGCCGGTTCGAGAACATGGATTGTGATCGACGGTGGCGGCGCCCGAAGTAATCCTCTGGTGGGAGCTTACAGCTTCATTTTGATGGAGGATGACAATTAGAGGTTGGCTGCAGCAAGGCTCGCGCCAGTGCAACCTGCCGGCGGCTGCCTCCTCCTCTGTCGTTGATGCTGCCACGCTGGCATTGTGCAGCTGCATTCCTCATCACTGACTCTTTCACCAACAGGGGGCGAGGGCTCTTGTGCAGCTGCACAAGAATTACTTAGGAGTCTAGGACTTGTCTTATAAAAACCAAAAGCATCTAGACATAACATCGGTGGTCAAGAGATACAACAGGATCCGTCTCCGCCAGGTAATAATCAGACTCAAACAGTCAAATTTTCATAACTTTTTGCCAAATTTGCAATTTGTTTTGCTACATTCGGATGAATCATTCTTTCCATTTTCTTTAGGCTACACCCAGCATCACCGAGGTGAAGATGGATGCTCGTGTCAATCCAATGACCATACGGAGCAGGTCATTGCTGCGCTATCTTGATTCACTGCACCATCACCGACCACGTTGCCCTGACGGAATCCTATAAAAACGGAATCCTATAAAAGAGAGCTGGTGGTTCTAATTGCTTCGGTGGCTTCACATGGATTAGAATACTGGCGTGGTGATGGCCTATTCCACTCGATAACGAGTCAATAGACGGGAGTGTGTGCTTCCAATGTCAACGAAATCCTTTTTTCACCACGTTTGCCCTGACAGAAGCCTACAAACGAGAGATGGTGGTTCTAAATCCGGTTTCCACTTTTGCTTCGCTGGCTTCACATGGATTAGAATAATGGCGCGGTAATGGCCTATTCCACTTGTGAACGAGTTAGTAGATGGGAGTGTGTGCTTCCAATATCAGTGAAATCCTTTTTTCACCATGTTTGTCTGGAAGCCTATAAACGAGATCTGGTGGTTCTAAACCTAGTTTCCACTTTTGCTTTGGTGGCTTAACATGGATTAGAATAATGGCACGGTGATGGCCTATTCCACTCGTCAACGAGTCAGTAGACGGGAGTGTGTGATTCCAATGTCAGTGAAATCCTTTTTTCACCATATTTGCCCTGACGGGAAGCCTATAAACGAGAGCTGGTGGTTCTACACCCGGTTTCCACTTTTGCTTCGGTGGCTTCACATGGATTAGAATACTGGCGCGGTGATAGCCTATTCCATTCGTGAACCAGTCAGTAGACGGGAGTGTGTGCTTCCAATGTCAACGAAATCCTTTTTTCACAACGTTTGCCTAGACGGAATCCTATAAACAAGAGCTGGTAGTTCTAAATCCGGTTTCCACTTTTGCTTCGGTGGCTTAACAGATTAGAATATTGGTGCGGTGATGGCCTATTCCACTCGTCAACGAGTCAGTAGACGGGAGTGTGTGCTTCCAATGTCAGCAAAATCCTTTTTTCACCATGTTTGCCCTGACGGAAGCCTATAAACGAGAGCTGGTGGTTCTAAACCCGGTTTCCACTTTTGCTTTGGTGGCTTCACATGGATTAGAATACTGGTGTGGTGATGGCCTATTCCACTCTTGAACGAGTCCCTAGACGGGAGTGTGTGCTTCCAATATCAGCGAAATCCTCTTTT
Organism: Setaria italica; assembly: GCF_000263155.2. Classification (NCBI taxonomy): domain Eukaryota; kingdom Viridiplantae; phylum Streptophyta; class Magnoliopsida; order Poales; family Poaceae; genus Setaria; species Setaria italica. The sequence continues at coordinate 35,266,583 of NC_028457.1, read as the reverse complement.
CACCACGTTTGCCCTGACAGAAGACTATAAACGGAGTTGGAACCTGGTTTCCACTTTTGCTTCGGTGGCTTCACATGGATTAGAATACTGGCACGGCACGGTGATGGCCTATTCCACTCATGAACGAGTCAGTAGACGGGAGTGTGTGCTTCCAATGTCAGCGAAATCCTTTTTTCACCACGTTTGCCCTGACGAAAGCCTATACATGAGAGCTGGTGGTCCTAAACCCGGTTTCCATTTTTGTTTCCATTTTTGTTTCGGTGGCTTCACATGGATTAGAATACACGGTGTGTAACACCAAAAAAAAATCTCAAGTCTTGCAAGTTAATAAAATTTGCTAGAATTTAATCGCGTGTGTTTAAGGACTATAAGGTTGCATTTAAATTTCCTAGGCATTTAACCTTTGTCGAAAATAAATTAATTCATCTTAGCAGTTTATTGTTGCATTCATGCCGATGCACTGTTTTTGGAGTGTTGAATTCAAATCTGTGTTTGAATTCAAATTTGAATTTGATGTTCAACTCTAGTTTCCTTTTTCGTTTTTTCCTTTCTTCTCTCTGGGCCGTTTCCTTTTCTCCCCTTCTTTTCGGCCCGACTGCCGCCTGTTCCTTTACCTCGCTCGGCCTGCTCTGCTCCCCCTGCGTTGGCCCAGCTGCGCCGGCCCAAAACCCCCCTCCCTTCCGGCCCAGTAGCGCGCCAACCGGCCCAGCCCGCACACCCTTCTCCACTCGCTGACGCGTGGGGTCCACGCGTCATCCCTTCCATCCAACCGGCCGCCCGCTTCTCCTCCGTTTCTTCCGCGCAGCGCCGCACCCGGCTCCTCGTCGGACTTGAGTCCGGGTTGCGCACGCGACGCGCCCCGTCCGACCCCGACCCGGCTCGGGCCCGCACGCCGAGGCTCCCTTTAAAAGGCGCCGCCGCCGCCACCTTTTTTTACCCTTCGCAAACCATAGCCTCCGCTTTCCCGGAACAGCGCCGCCGCTCGCAAGCTTCCGTGCGCCGCCGCCGTGCTGATCTCCTCCGCCGACGCCTCTTCGTCGCCAGCAGCATCGCCCGGGGCTCCGCCAGGAGTCGACGAAGCCGCTGGAGTAGTTCCCGTGCGCCCCGTGCTCTTCTTCCGCACGCCCACGCTCGCCAGAGCCGCCGTCTCCCGCCGGGCTTCGCTCCGCCACCGCCGCCGCAAAACCCCAACCGTCGACACTTTAAACCGGTTCTCCACACCATCCTCTACCCCTGGAGGAATCCGCGTGCGAAACCGTGACCGGAAGCTCGTTTTCGAGCATCGCCGGCGAGCTCACCGGCGAACCGCCGCCGTTCGCCCATGCTCCGCCGCCGCGCAGCGCGCGTAGCTGCCGCAGGCCGTCGGATCCACATCCGACGGTTCAGATCGGCCGGGATCGAGTCAAACCGGGTGAATACCGGTCAGCCGTGCCACTTTTTCATAAAACCCCTGCGAAGCCCACCGCAGTTCAAGAATCCTTCCAATTAAGTCCTAGTTTATTTCTCGAAGGCCCCTAGACTTCAGCACAATAGCACCCGCAGTCCAGAGCTGCTCTTTTGCGCATTAAACCTTCGGTTTATCGGCGAAATTACGTTTAGGCCCTCGATTTCTTGCTGTGAGGTTCCTGAAAGTCTAGTTTTCTCGCAGATAGACCCCTATAGCTTGTTTTAAGCGTATCTTTTGCATCATAGCTCCGTTTTTAGTGTTCTTTATGTCCACGAGTTCGTTTCGACGCGTAGAATAGTTATGTAAGATTTTTTTTCTTTTATTTATATTGATTGGTGTATTGTTTTCTCATTTTATATATTTTTTTACTTTGTATGTGCTCGTGTGACGCGTATAGAAGGAGCGTAGTTCAAGGAATCTGAACAAGCAGAAGACTGAAGACTCTGGGCAGCAGTAGGGCTTTGAGGAAGGCAAGTGTCCTTGATCGTTCCCGTTTACACCTAAATGACATGAAATTGATTCACAATATTTATTTATCGCTTGCATTAATAGATGGGTTCCTATTAAGGACGATGCCTAGTTTCTTTTGATCATACCTTGCAGTCGGGTTGTTTAATTACACTTGATAGTAGATGATGCTTAGTTTGCTCAACGGTAACTAAACAACATGAATAAATTTATTTATTCACTCTACGTTCCTCTGTGTTGATTTAATTATAAGACCATATCTGTTAATCAGAACATGGAGCGACCACTCAGGAAACAGTACAACCGCAAGAATTACATGGCTCTGATCTTAGGTAATTAATTAGAGACTTTAGTTTGTGATAGTCTTACCAAAAGGGTAAGAAGGGCTCATAGGTTGTGCGATGGCTTATCCAGCCAAGGGGTGTTCGCGTCTCCCACTCTCAGACTCGTCCCCCTTTCTCGAGTAGAGATGGCAATGTGCAAAATCCGCGCAGATACAAGCTCCAGGTATCCATACCCACGAGCAAAAAATCACGCCGGCGCCCGTTATCCGCCACGGGTAGAAAACCGCACCCGTGCCCGCTATCCGCGGATAGCGCATGCCCGCGGGCATGCCTGTGTGCCCACATAGCAACCTATTATCAATGATCGGCGGATGGGGCACTAGCGGACGGGGCGATGGGCGGATGACAGATCCGGTCCTCCGTGGGCGGCCGGTGACGGGAAGGGGCGGCGCTAGTGGGCGGCGGCACTTGGTGTCGGGGTTGGGATTCGGGACTCGAGAGTCGGGATGGGGGAGATGGCGGCGGATCCGAGCCTCCGGGGTCGGCCGACGGCGAGAAGGGGCGGCACCGCGGCGGTAAGGGGCGGCGCTGGATCGGGAGTCGTACGGAGGGAGATGAGGGACGGGGTCACGGACTCACGAGGGAAGGCTAGGAGTGAGTTGGTGCGGCGGACAGAGGGAGAAATGAAACCCTAGGCTCTGAATTTATATACATGGTATTAGGGTTGGGGCCACCCGTCAGATATTGAAGCAGGTCTGGTGGGTTTGCAGGTGCGGATATTATTTTTTCACGCCCGTGAGTAAATATCCATTGGGTCTAGGATCACGCCCGCGCCCGTACCTGTGGGCACAGAGTTAGACCCGTATTCGTGCCCATCGGGTTTCATATCCGCGGGTTGCAGGTATTTTCTACCCGTTTTGCTATCTTGACTCCTGAGTGCGCCGCACCCCCAACCCCAAACCCCAATGCCGGATCGACCCTCGAGTCCGCCTCCGCGGCGGCGCGGCGCCGCTGCGCGCCGGGCGCCGGGCGCCCGCGCCCCTCGCCCCCCTCACCCTGTCTCCCGCGAGCGGCCGTCCGCGCCTGTCGCCCACGAGCGCCGCCGGCCGCTCCTCGCTCCCCTCGCCAGCGAGCGCCCTCTAAGGCCTTCTAAGGCTGGACACTAGGTACGTGCATCACCCTCATCCCTTCCCTCCCTCTCATTTGACTTCAGGCACCTTAAACCCTAGATATGATCTAAAAATTCTTGCGGTGGGAGAGGGGAATGCCGAAATCCAGTTTTGTGCCCCACCTCTTGTGGTATGAGGGTGTAGTGTGTTTTTTCTTGGTACATCCAGCTGATTACATGCATCATCTAATTGGAACTTTACTTCATCGGGTCGACTTCTTTCAACGAGATCGCTTGATTGGGTGGTACAATATTGCTGTTATAATTCTAAAAGATATTGATCTTCAAGCATACAGTGTTTCTTTAGAAACCCCCTTAAAGAATCTAGTACGATTTCTAATCAACGAGCAGCGCTACCAGAGTAACAGCAGCACATGGAATTCTGAAAAAATATCACCAACTTATCTTAAAGTATAACATGGAATATTGTGCAGTTTCAGATTAGTTCCATAGTGTTCCTTTTTTTAATTATGAAGAACTTGACTGCTGCTTTGGTGCCTTTTGTATGCCTGGTCTAGACTGACTAAGTGGTAGAAGAGAACATGTCACATACCTTCCAATTGGAAGGTGAAGCTAGGTTTGACTAGTCACTACCTTAACCTGCACCCCAAAAAAAATACGAGGCTTAATTGAGCTCTTTTCTTTCAGTTGTGTTTGTGGTAACAGCCTTTGCTCCAAGATGATAACATAAATGTATGTTTGGGGAACATACTTGGCACTTGAAATACAGTTGGACACAACCTAAGGAATAGGCTTATACATCAGGTGTGACATTGCACTGTCCTTGTCATGTCAGCACTCCATGCTATAGCTGATAGTTGAGTTGAGCTAACAGTGGCAGAACTTCATGTCACACGCACAGTTTTTGCAAACTCCATAAGACATATACAGTAACAACTAGCTAATATTTATGAACAATCAATCTATCTACTTGTTGGCCATGCGCAATTTAGATGCAAGCTCTGCTACTGCTAAGAAATTATGCTTTTTGGCTACCTTCTTGGTGTTTCAGGCAACCAAGGATCAGCAACCCTGACATAATGCCATTATTCGCGTTCCTGATTAGTTGCTCGGTTATAGTTTTATATTGTTGCTTCACTGCTTATGACCCCACATTTTGCCCCTTTGTTTTTATTTCTAAAAGAAAGTTCTGCTTCAGGCTTAAAAAATATGCGGAAAGCTAAGAGGGGCGGTGGTGATCTCCCTAGAAGCTTTCATAAGAATAGTAGAGCCTTCAAGAATGAGTGGATCTCAGGTCTGCTAGATCTTTTCCTCTTTTCTGCTACACCCCCGGCGTTTTCACAGTTTATATGATTATTCACAGCTGCTTTATGTTTTATTTTCTTCAACTAGGTGACCTCCTTTGGGACTCTAAGCAAGATGTTTGGACTGGGCTCAGTGATGGGCTGAAATCATATTTGTCTAAAAGTGTTGCTTCTATTATTTTGTTCAATGGTGATTACATACACTTAGTCTTCTCAGTTTTCTAACAAGTATATATTGAAATGCCACCAGTTATAAATGATTTAACTTGCGATCTTCTGTAGGAGACAGAATCTTATTTTCATGCTCAGGCATAGCTATGGAACACCAGTTTTTTACAAAGTTTTTGACTACTGCAACTCTGGTTAGAGCTCTTAATGCTACGACCAAACACCATGATGACTTAAAGGTTGGTGCTGACAGTCATCCTTTACTAATTTGTTTACTTCTGATCATTGTGTGCTCATTTCTTGCTTTGTCATTTTTTAGATTCAAGTGCGCCTTGACGGCACCAAACTGTATGATGGGTATATGGCTGAATATGATTTGGATAATGACTTTGCTGTTGTTGAAGTCTATAATGTCCGTGATGTTCAGGTTGGATCTTTCCAAAGTGCACTGGAAAGTCTGCCCCATGGTGAGGTATTAGCTGTAGGGCGTGACACCTCTGGCGAAATAATGGTCGAGACTGTGGAGTTGAATGGCGATTCAAGGGTATCTGAGGGTGATAGAGATCTTTATTGTAAAATCTCAAAGGTACACTTGCATGATGATATGAGCATTTCATTCTATTTTTCTGTTATGCATGGAGGCAACAAAAATGATTTCTTGTTTATATTTAACTCTTGTTCTGTACAACTTCATTTTGTTCAAATGTAACCCGTGTTGCTTGTTTTATTTATTAGCCTTGGGAAGGTGGGCCGCTTCTTTCTGTTGATGGGGATATGGTTGGCATGAACCTTTTTTTGACCAATAGAAGAGCCATTTTTCTACCATGGGGCACAACTCTCAAGCATTACTTGACATTCGTGCAAAAGAAGACTGGTCTTGCACAATCAAAAAAAATGAAGGTTCACAGGTATGTCTATTTAATGCATGCCGTTTATTAGTTTACCTACTCTGTTCTACCTTAGCTCTTCTCCTAAAAGAGCTTATAAGGTAAGCCCTTTTGCGTGCCAAACAACATATGTATGCAATAATCTAGATCATTTGCTGCCAATGTACAAAATAGCGGGCTATGAGATTTAGCGTAGAGCTGTGCTTAACCGCTATAGCTCCGCTATAGCCCGCTAATTAGTACAACACTGTTGTAGCGGCAGTTAGCATCAAACGCTATAGCGCCGCTATAGCCTCGCTATAGCCCGCTATTTCGTACATTGTTTGCTGCTATTCCTTAGCCTATGCCTATTTGCCATCTGCGCTTTGCAGTCCTCAGTGTTTACCAATCAAAATATTTACTGACCTCTGGCATGTATCACAGATTCACAGTTGTCCTGTACTATGTTTGTCTTATTTCTTGTGCCAATGTTGAAAACTGTATGTTAATCTTGTTGGAAAGTGCATTATGATCATGTTTTCATGAAACATTTTCCTCCGCACGACTTCTCCTCGTTTCTCTGTCTTGTTCCTTGCCTATGATTCTACCCACATAGTTTCTGGCACCATTTTGCGTATAAGTGCACTGGTTTGATCCATTTTACTTTTTGATTAGTAGTCAACTAGTCATTTTTATGTTCTGCAGGCCTGGAGCATCCATAGGTGAGAAATCTAACAGCCATCCAGAAGGTGAGCACACAGGCACTCCTCAAAACTGCTTAACATCGTATTATTATGCAAATTGTTGCAGTTTGTAATGTACCTATTTAGAAGCAGTGCAAGTTTAGCGTTTACATTTGTACATCAACTAGTCCGGCCCTTTCACTTGTACTCTCATATTGTTGGATCTTATTAGTTAACATATGTACACTATGGGTATGTTCATGCACGCTGACTTCTAATGCTAATTGTTGCTCAGGCTGTTATCATGATATAACTAATGTTACATGCTATTGTTATGCGCAGAGTTTATGCGAATTTACTTTCTGTGTATAGTATTAGTATATGTCAGTGCTGATCACTTGACCTTGTTGCACCAGTACATGGAGATTTTCTTAACCAGGAACAGTTAGATCTAGACTCCATGGGTTACCCTAAGTTACCATCCTCCATGTTAGGAGGTGAGTCAGTGCTTCTAAAATTTGCTGATCTTTTACAGCTCTCATGTACCACTAACAACTTATTGTACAATGTATTTATCCAGCTGGCATGATCTTGGTTAATTCTTTTGAAGACCCTTTTGGCGACATACATGGTGAAGGTGTCTGGAGAAAATTCAGCAAAAGGGCTTCTATCCTAAATCGCAATGTTGTCGCACTGGCTTCATTCAATGGTGAGTTTACAACAATGTGACATTTACTATTTCATCTCTGTTTCAATTACAACTAGTAGGTAACCAGAATCATGGCATGCAGGAGAAAAAAGGTTTTTTGCATGCACAGGTTTTTTTATTGAATGGAATGGATCTAAGATGATTTTGACATCAGCGAGCTTGGTTAGAGATTCTGGCGATGAGAACAAGATTGATGAAAACTTGAGGGTTGGTGTTCATTGTTTTGTGTCTGATGTTCTTCTAAGGTGTTGTTTAAGTCTGATCACTGTATTATTTGCAGATTGAAGTGTTGCTTAACAACCAATGCAAAGAAGCGAAGTTAGAGCATTGCAATCTACATTACAACATTGCTCTAGTCAGTGTCAAGTACCGTGCTCTTCGTCCATTAAATACGAGCTTTGATTGGGAGTCAAGTTCTAGAGTAGCGGCTGTAGGGCGTTGCTTCAAATCAGGCACATTAATGGCTACTAGTGGTCGTCTAGTTCCTTGGTCAGGCACACTTGACTGTGAGTTCCTCACACGTTCCACATGTAAAATCACTAAGGTAATAACTCTGTTTTCTTCTATTAGGTGTAATTTGACTGTCTAAAAGAGAGCTTTGACTGTAAATTCCCGTCATTATTTTGCTTACAATTAAAATATAGTCATGGTAAAGTACTTTGGAATATGAATCTAACGGTATCATTTGATGAAACCTAGATAATATTGGATTAATCAATTGTCAAAGCTTGAAATTGGACAGACTCTGCTTTGTGTTTCTGAACAAAGGAAGCATATAGTTGCATTGGAATGAATTAGCTAGCAATGTTTTGAATAGAAATCACAACTTATTTATGTTAACTTGCTAGGCTGGGATTGGAGGCCCTCTTGTTAATCTTGATGGCTATGTTGTTGGCATGAACTTCTATGACACAAGAATTGGAACTCCTTTCCTGTTATGGGAAGTGATCTGCAAGATTCTAGCATCGTTTGAGACAAAAAGGTATTAGCATTGTTCATGTCAGTATTCTAGCATTGTTCTTTTTTGGAGCATTTTAAGAAGCTTGCTGAAGCATAATCTGACAGTGAATCTGGTGGTGATATTGGCAATGCCTCTGGTGCGTGTTTCTGGAAAATGCCAAGAGATGTCAAAAATAAGGTTAACAGGTTGGTATTCCGATCCATGTTGGTATTTATTAGGCTGAAGTTAAGTTTTGGATGTATAAATTATTTCATTGAAATGAATTGCAGGTGGCCTGTGCCCAAGCCACGCTGGTGCCGTCCTGAAGATGTTGAATCTGGAGATGATGATAAGTTAGCTTTTGATCATTTTGGCCGGCTTCAATACAGTTACCATTTGGGACGGAAAGTCAAGCTCCTTGATCTCACAATCCCCATATCGGTTCCGATTATTGAAGCTAAATCCACTGATGGTTAGTAATTTGTCTTCATGAACCTTTTGCCAACAATCCTGTTGACTGTTGTGCTGACTGGTGTCTCTCCCTGATCCAGTATTGCAGCTATCATATTCATCTGCTTATGTTAGTTGACTCCGTCCAGCAAATTTTCCAGCATTTTTCATATGCAGTGCTTTACCCCCACTTATTTTTGATATGCAGTCATTTCATAGTTTAGGACCTAAATCTGACAAACATTTTCTTATTATTAATGGTTCTTTTTCTAGATGTGCATGTATCGTAAACCTGGTTGGTCAACCTGATATACCCTTTTAATTGACAATTTCATTTGTTACAGAGCCTGGAGTTGATCCTTTTGCAGAAAGAAAGCAAAAGAAGAAGCGGGTAGAAAAGCAAGGAAAAAACAGAGTAGAGAACTCTGAACAGCTTGATGTTGGCAAGGCAAGTTCCAGGATTCAATGGAGTACATTAAATTGTGTTTTGCCCACCATCACTGGCACTGCTTGTTCTGTTTCAGTGAGCTAACAGCATCTGTGAACATTTTTGTAAGCAGGCAATCACAATGTACAAGGTGAAGAAGGAAAAGCAAAGAAGGAAAGATAGAGAGATGTCCTCGAAATCTGATAAGCTCAAGCCCCAGAAGAAATCTTTCAAGAAATCATCTAAGAAAAAGGCTTAGGTCACATCTTTCTTGTGACTTGTTTTTGGAGGTGACCACAGTTTTGAAGGCTCAAGGAGACATGTTGCATCTTGCTATTGTATTTGTCCGGTTTTAATCTATGGGAGAAATATTGTTGTTCCTTTTACTGGTTATGAGTTTTGACATAGGCCTGAATGATGATATAACAAGATCACAAATCTCTGTTATGCTGCCCTGCTATGTGCGTATTATATTTTCAAATTTTGTTTGGATGTGGTTTGCAAGTCATCTGTATTGATTCCTGAAACCCATTCCAAAGGATGTCCTGGCAATGGACAAACTGTTTTGTGTGATTGGTTCTCCAGTGACAATCTGATGCTTGGTTCTCAAGTGCCAATCTGAATCATCGGATAACCTGATCCATGTGTCATCGTTTGCAGTTGTATTGATATGTTTTGCTCACCCAGCAGCATTAGTGTTGTTGAAATTTGAATGGCTTGGCAAATGGCAACCATAACAGCCTCACGTGATCTGTCTGAAGTATAGATCATCTACGATCTCTAATTTTGTATGTGATTGCCTTTAATATAAATTTACGTGCGATTGCAATAAATTTGGTAATCAACAATTTTAGTTTCTATAGATAAAAAAAAAGTAATCAAATTTCTAAGATAGAGGAAGGCTTGCCGTTTGTGACAATGAATAAAATGTTAGGAGACCACCAAATGCAAATTAAGACGATGAGCACCTTGACGCCGAGCTTACTGATATGTGACGAGAGGCCCACCCTGGAGTGGCCTCGCATTTTCACAGGTCTGGAAGGCTGTTGGGCTCAGGCCTTGTTGCCCTCAAATCCGTCTGTTGCACCCGGATTTTTTTTTATTTTCAGATTTTTACAATATAATTGTTGTGACAAAAAATTGCAAATTTATACATATATAGCCATTCAATACCTTACAGCCATTTGAATTTGTGGTATGTTCCTTCTCTACGCAGCGCATCTTTTAAAATTCATAACTTTTTTATATTAACTCGGATGAAAATAAAATTCATATGAAGATGATAGAGTTTGACGAGATCTACAACTCTTCGGTTCACAACTTTGTTTAGATGAGATCACAAGTCTGATATGATCCCAAGAATGAAATCCACTCAGCTAGTTAACTTTGTTTTGAAAAAGCAGCAAACGGATCCATCGATCCCTGTTTCCCTCATCATTCTGCATGGTGCGTAGTTGGCGAATAATGTGAATTTTTTTTATCTTTGTTATCTTTATTTTTATAAAAACCAGAGAAAATATATTATTGCAGTAGCACACTTATAAAGAGGCTCTCCAAAGAGGAGCCAGTTACAGATTGGACCCAAACAAGATAGGCCACAAAGTATGGAAGCAAACCGACAACGTCGCCGCTGAGGCTGCCAAGAAGCTCGCCGGCGAGGGCCACCGGAGGCGTCAGCCTCACCATGGACCTATGAAGACGCTTGGGGCCGATGTGAAGAGTCCTCACAAGGAGGATTGAAGTGGATGAAGAAGCCGTCAGTGAAGAACGTTGCCGGCGACCCAAAGACGAGGATGAAGACAACACCGATGGGAAGGAGACAACTTAATCAGAGTCGTGGAAGGCTCATAGCACAACGGGCAATGGAGGCCCGCAAGGACCAGAAGAGGGAGACACACAAGTCTCTGCAATAGGAGGTTGGGCAATGCGGAGGCATGACCGAAGCTACTCGGAAGCAACGGAGACACCGACGGACTGAGGGAGACCTGATCTGAAGTGCAAACAGATGAAATTGCCTAAGAAGCCAAAGGATCGAACGAATCCACCTAGGCTCTGGCATGATTTTAGGTGATAGGGACGAGTTCCACCAAGAACACGGTGGAGACAAACAGATTGGGCTAGCGGGGTAGGGAATTTATTTTACTCCGTACCTGAGCAGCTCCAACAAAAGAAGCACCAGCGGGGACCTCACCGGCGAAGGTGAGTGAAAGTGCACATGACCTCCCGAAGTGGGTTTTGTGTGATTGATGACAAAATGCTTGAAAACCTAATGTTTTATCAAGTGATGGACATGCGTTAATCCAAGCATGACGATCATGGTGATTGGAAGCCTCCAAAAAGGAAGATAAAGGACTCTTCAAAAGAGGCTTTTCTAAAATTTCGTTTTAGAACCTCTTCTGATATAGCACTGATTGTTTTTATCCTTACGAGATAGGTGATTCTTCAGGCTAACCTCACAACAGGAAGGTGATTAGTTTAGAAGGATCATACATTCAAGCAAACCCTAAAGTTGATTATTCACAGTAAGTTTGGAAGTAGCAAGCAGAAACCTGCTATTGTTTTTGTTAGAAAAAAAACTGCTACTGTTTCATGCTTTCGTCATTGGTTTTGCTTGCAGTTGTTTTTCACAAACTGATCGAAGAACATATGAGTGAGATTCATGAACCAACGAACTTTCTTTGCACAGTATGTTTCCATATAGTGGTCCTCTGCTTCGTAGAGTCGTAGCTGAACATCGTAAGGAATCCACTACAGTTCTCGCCTGTACTGTACACTGGTTCAATGGCGGTTGCAACAACGTGGAAGCTTGTCAGTGGTGTTTTCCTGATGCCGCTCATTTGCAATTTTGTTACGCAGTCACCTGGTATGTGCATAACAAAAATCTCTCAGCACTGGTGTCTCTCTTCATATCTCAGATTCTTATGCACGCAAGGGTAAAAAAAAGCTTGCTTTGTCTCATTTATGTAATCTACATATTCCCTAATTTGCACACCAAATGGATTGATGCATATAAATACTAAAAATACAAGGTTTTTTTTATCTTGCCCCTACTTTGAAGTGCAATTGTGTTTTTACCCTTATATTTTTAATTTTGTGATTTTGCCCTCAACTATTCACAACTGCACTCTAATAGTTAACGATTTTCTCAAGGGAAGCTCATGCCTCATTCTAAAATTATCAATATCTATAATTTTATTTTTTTTCTAGAATACGCAGGAGAGCTGCGCATCATTCAATTAAGAGGAAGTTAATACAAAGTTTGTACAACGCGGGCCGTTAACCGGGCACTCACACACGGTATTGGAAATAGACAGGGATTACATATGCTAAAGGGGGCGTCTAGGAGCCGAATTTAAGACATAAGAGTCGTAACGCTAGCTAGAGGTCAGGGGGCTTCCAACCAAAGGCTTCCATGTTTCGGGCACCACTCTGAGTCCAAAGCGGCGCTTCTTCGGCAATGAGCAGCAGGAGTTGTTGCGGCGTTCTAGCAACGGTAGTGGCAAAGGCCCGGCCGTTCCTTTCTTTCCATAACCGCCAGCAGACCAGCATGACAGTAGAATCTAGGCCTTTAGCTTTGACGCTGGTCATATTGGCACGAATAGAGAGCCACCAATCGATCAAGTTGGAATCCGCGGAGAGGTTCAGTAGTTGGTTGTTAGTTCTTTGTCCAACCTGAAGCCACACCTGACGGGCATAGGCGCAGTGACTGAATAGGTGATCCACCGTTTCAGCAGCTTGGCCACAGAGATTGCACTCGTCAGTGACCTGCAACCCATGTCGTTTGCGCCTTGCGGCGGTCCAGATCCTACCCTTGGCCACGAGGCAAATGAAGAACTTGACTTTCAAAGGTGCCCAAGCGCGCCACACGGTCCTGAAGATCGGCGAAACAGTGGAGCCGTGGAAGAACATATGGTATGCCGATCGGGCGGAGTATGACCCACAGGTTTCCCAACGCTAGGAGATGACATCCTCGATGCCGATCTGCAAATGGACAGTGGCAACCACATGCCAAAGTTGGATGTACTGCATGAGGCCGCTGACTGTAGCTCGTCCGACAATGTCGCGAATCCACACCTTGTTTGTCAGGGCAGCCGCTACGGTTCTGGTTCTTCTTATTTTGGGCTTAACCATATCACAAAGGTCTGGTGCGAGGAAGCACGGTGAGGAGTCCCCCAGCCAGTTGTCCTCCCAGAAGAGAGCTGCGTTACCATCCCCTAGTTGAACCAGGATCGATGCTTGGAAGACACTGCGTATGTTCTTGTCCCTGTCGAAATCGGTGCTTAATTGGATCCACGGGCGCTGTGTATCCATTCTTTTTAGCCACATCCAGCGAAGCTGAAGAGCTTGAGAGGAGAGCTTGAGGTCCGGAATCCCCAGGCCCCCAAACCTACATGGCCTGCATGCAGTTGGCCAGGAGATGGCACAGAGCCTCCCCCAGCTTTGGTCTTCCCTGCCCAGAGGAAACCCTTTCTACTCTTGTCGATATCTATAATCTTATATCCGTATGGTAATATCTCAGTTTATAGTACCAGTGGTGGATCCAGAACTTGAATCCACCTATGGCGGATTGTGACTACAAATTATTGTAAGAAGCATACACAGAACAAGACGCAATGAAATGATTAAAAGTAGACATGGTGTCATACAAGATTTACCACGTGAATGACCCCTCAGATAATTGAAAATATGAAATCAATCATTAAAAGAAAAGGGCAAATATGGAGGAGAAACACTATAGGCCTTGTGCCTCATAACTGATTAAAAAAATGCTGAACAAAGTTAATGAATTTAGCGTGAACAATAATTTAGAAAAGGAAGGCATATTTTTATTTTCAGATTTATTTATATGAATTTAACGATCTCAGAATTCTATCATAATTCTGCTGCATGGCGCTGGCCGCAACTGATTTTTGTACTTATGAGAAGTGAAGTTGCATTGATGTGTTAGAAAAGTAGGTGTGCTTCTACTGAAAATTTACCTGCAATCGATACGTAGCTAATCATGATGATGCTCTACAGAAAATTGGTGGCATCTATAAAATAGTAGTATAGAGCAACATTCAATCTCAGATGGAATGTTAATATAGGAAAATTGGTGGCATCTATAAAACAGAGAAGTATAGAGAAACATTCGAGCTCGGATGAAATCTGATATACTATAATGTTGATGAAAGTAATATGTATCTCTTACTTTCGTTACTTTATTTCCAAACTCTGAACCAAACAGCACCAAAGTTTACATTAATGTTACCGCTCCAAAGTTTGAACCAAACAGCACCTTGCTTTAGGTGCAATTGAGAACCCTTTTGCTACTGACTGGGAGTACGCTACAACTACTTCCCATGACACAAACCACTATCTATTTCCAAACTCCGTGTCATGATGAACCAGTGTATCGAACAGGCCACTGGTCACGAATATATAGCCAGGTTCGTTCTAAAAGTAGTTTTCCCGATGCCACTTATTCCAGAACTGAATGCCTCTCATCCCTTGGCATGATCGCTGAACATATCTCTGTTTCTCTTATGCGGTGGTTAAGAAGCAGAAGGGGAACAGAGAGTCTTGACAGTGACTTGAAGCAGTTTGCTCTTAATGCCTTGAGGTGAGGCCCAAATCTCCTCCTTCGGCGAGCTGCTATATGTGAGAAGAAAGATGGACAATGTCTGTCTGAGTGGGTGACATATGGTCAATGAAACAGTTTCCTTCAATAAAGGGGAGGACATGTACGAGATAGTTAACAGAAAATAGGAATTGAAGAGCGATGAAATTAGTTACTCATGTGACCTTGGAATTCATTGGGACAGAAGGTGCCTATTGCATATTTAAACCATGCACATTACACTTTAAATGTAATATGGTCTCAAGACATCTGCATGGTGTAGTTGATTGCAGCATTTACTTTCACCTTGGAGCAATAATCCTGATTCTAAACAATATGCAATCCAACGCTGCAGCATGACCAAAAATGGATTGGACAACCTTCCCTGCATCTCGATGTGGCCATGCATGCATTCTGCATCAAGACATTTTTGCAACGATGTATCTTGATTGGTAGTAGCGCCATGCCACGATGAGCTAGAGACAATGTTGAATTTCCATGTTCAGTAATCATCTTGACCTCAATGCTGAGCAACGTAACTGCTCAAAGTAATGGTGCATTGGTGTAGTGTTTGTCCCAGTTGCTAGACACTATCTCAAAGGATTTCCCCTAACGCCGCTTATTCCTACAGCTATGTTTCTTGCCAGAGTGTACCACTAGCAGCAGTCTCTTTGGAGTTTCGACCCCGGCGGAAGCTCCCAGTTGAAGTGGTAGATAATTAAGGTTGGCCAGAATGATTTCGAAAGTGGCCTTGGTGAAGGTTTCAGTACCCACACTCATGTATACTACCCATATACACCACAGGTGAAGGTTTCAGTAGTATATAATTAATCTTGACCGCCGGATGTTTTTATACTAGTCATTTTCGAACACAAGTATAGTTTAGTATTATGTATCGTAAAAGAGGTCAAACAATATGTTATAAAATCTTATTTGTGAAAGCTCAAGACAAGCACAGGGGATAAATTCCAGAATAGATAAGAACGGAAATTTAAAAAGGGTAAAATTTGTTGATGCATGGAAACGTATAGAATGCTTATTACTCAATCGACCCACATCTCTTTTTTCTAGGAAACCAAGCTCTCATTACTACTCTACGGTGGAACATCAAACCAAGGCACTTATTCTTGTACATAGCAGCTGAGCTCACTACGGAAACATGCAAGATGCCGAGTGCCAGGGGTACTCGGCGAAGCCCCAAAAACACTCGGCAAAGCGTTCGGCAAACGACACACGGCAAAAATCTTGATGGCAAACACTGGTTCGCCGAGTGTTTTGTGTCGGGCACTCGACAAAGACTTTGCCGAGTGCCCAGAAAACACTCGGCGAACAATTATTGAAAAAATAAAAAAAAAATCATACTCCGCCACCTGCTCCGCCGCCGCCGCCACCGCCACCATCCTCTCCTCTTCTCTTCAGGCCCCGGCGCCGGCGGATCCGGTGGAGGGGACGGGTGGGCGGCGGATCCGGGGGCCGGGCGCCGGGGGGGCGGCGGCGGATCCGGGGGCGCCGTGCGCCGGGCG